>NC_139589.1:1433976-1581476 GCF_946808225.1 Silurus aristotelis
TATCTGTCCCACGATCTCGCCTACAGACGGCTGATCGAGTTTTGCAGTGGCCCTAAGCTGTGGAATAACCAACCACCTCTGTTTTAGAACTGCTTCTACACCAGCTGAATTTAAATCCATGTTTAAAACTCATCTTTTCTCCTGTGCTTTCAATGTTTTATATTTCCATTTATGTTATTTGTTTTATTTTTGCCTTTTTTACTATTATGTACAGCAGTTTGGCCAAACAAGGTTGATTTTAAATGTGCTTTATAGATAAAATTGTATTTGATTTATATTTTTTCATGCTAATAAACAACCTTTGAAACTTGATAGAGAGAGAGAGAGAGAGAGAGAGAGAGAGAAAGAAAGAGAGATACATATAATATACATGTATTTAACATTTATTTAAATATTTTTTGCACAATGAAGCTGATTTTCTTTCCTAACTGCCTTCCTATTTATTTAATTTCGACTCAGTTGAAAAGCTGTACCACAAAACCGACGTTTTTCCCCTCATTTTCTTTTCAGTTAATGACTAATTCGTCTGTGAGGGAAACTAAAATCGCAGAAACCTCCGAGTGACCCGGGGTGACTCTATGGTGTCGTGGACTTGTTAAGGAGCTGAGGAGGCTGCTTTCATATTTTGCTGAACCACTAATTAATTCTCTTTTTTTTTCCGATACGCATTAAACGTTTAATCAATTACTTGTGGGATGGAAATGACTTTTCCTCATTAAAACACACTCCTGTTTTTCCGCTATGCTCACCCTTACGGAGCGCTAATGTAAGTGATACTGGCGTTACAGTTAAGATGTGAGAACCCAGCTGAAATAAGAGCAACTCGGTGGCCGTCCATGATGTCTTCCTTCATTACCGTCGCCATCTGTTTCCTGCATGATTACATTTTTGCTCATATATCAGCCCCAAAGCCTGAATCTCCTTCCTGAGGTCATGGCGCCTTTCATAATGCCGCTCTTGCTCTCAAAAAGAACAAGATGATGATGACAATGAACTACAGATCCACTACTTTAACTACATATTATCCAAAACACTCTGATGGTCGGGACTGATGGTCACAGCTTGTTGAAATTGGGGTGCCAAAAGCTGAGCTAACCAACCAGATGTTTGTTCATTTAGTTTGTTCAATTACCAATTGTTCAGTAGATCTACCCATCTCGTTCAGAGTCAGTAGGTGGTGTATTCATTCAATACGTTCGCTTTGTTAAATTCATACAATTTATTCAAAACTAGTAGGTCTACCATTCAGAATTGGGCATTGGTATATCTACTCTAGAGCAGAATGTCACAAGTTCAAGTCCCCAGCACCACCAAGCTGCCACTGCTGAGAACAAGGTCCTTTTATACCTGAACTCCTCAGATGTGAGTCACTCTGAATAAGAGCATCTGCCAAATCACATATTAGAAAAAATGTAAATCAGTAGGGGGCGTATTCAATATGTTTAATTTGTTTAATTTGTTTAGAACCGGTAGGTCTACCATTCTCGTTCAAAATCAATAGGGGGCGTATTCATTATATAAGTTCACCTTGTTAAATTCGTTCAATTTGTTCAAAACAAATAGGTCTACCGATCGCATTTAGAATCAGGAGGTGGTAGCTCAGTAGCTAAGACATTGGACTGAGGATCAGATGGTCAAGTTCAAATCCCAGCACCCCCCAAGCTGCCACTACTGGTCTCTTGAGCAAGGCCTTTAACTGCTCAGTTGCAAACAACTCTGGATAAAAAAAAACGTTGACCAAATTCCATAATCATTATAATCATTCAATATGTTTAATTTATTCAACTTTGTTCAGAATCAGTAGGGGGCATATTGATCCAATATGTTCACTTAGTGTGTTAAATTCATTCAATTAGTTCAGTAAGTCTAACAAGTAGGTCTACCAATCTCCTTCAGAATCAGGAGGTGGTAACAACGTTTGGAAACTGCCACTGTAGGGCCCTTCATCAAGGCCCTTAAAACGCAACTGAAGTCGTTCTGGATAAGGGCATCTAAAAATGGCATAATTATAAATGTAAATCAGTAGGGGGCGTAGTCATTCTACCAGTCTTGTCCAGAATTAGTAAGAGGACGTATTCGTTCGCCCAACCAACCAATGACAAGCTCTCCTTCACAGCCTCCAAATAAGTCACGTTTTATTTGGCTGAGACTTGAGTGACTCCATTTATGGCATTTGGCAGACATTTGCACTTATCCAGAGCAGTCAAGGGTTACGGGCCTTGCTCAAGGGCCCAGCAGTGGCAGAACAATTATTCAGTACATGGAAGTGAATAAGAAAGAAAGAAAGAAAGAAAGAAAGAAAGAAAGAAAGAAAGAAAGAAAGAAAGAAAGAAAGAAATGAAATAATTCACTCATACAATTTGATCAAAAACACTGATATGTTTACGTTCATATGTTATACATGTGATATGTTCAGTATAATTTAGTTTTTTGACACTTACCTGCTACCAGCTGTGACACCAGTTGGTTTTTCCCATTGAGGATGTTGACCGAGATGTTTTTTGATGATTGCAAGAAAAGTGGACTGCCCTATAAAAAGAGAACAAACCCCCCCCCCCCCCCCCCCATCAATTAGGCTGGTTTGACAGAACTGCATTTCCCATGAGCCACTGCACACACCTTCTTACAGGTCACATGACAATTTGCAGCTGTTTCACATTTATGGTTAATAAGCACTTAGTATTTAGTCTCAAACTCATGTGTTTACATTGGTTCTTCAATGCTTGTCTTGTTCCATGCTTCAGGATCTGGAGATAATTTCTTTGTCTTGTTTCATGTTTGGTTTTTCCCCTCATCTGCATTGTACATAAATCGATCTTCACGTCAGGTTTATAAGGTAGACATCAGGGTCTAATCCAGATCATTGAACCATCAATTAAATCTGGTGTTGGTCATGTAATGGTTTGATTCATGGGGACTGTGTCCAGTATGTGGTTGTGTTACAATCCAGTGTATGTAACAATTCACTGTATGAATAAGTATTGGGACGGCTGCCTTTTCCCAGCAATATGTGCTTCTTAGCAAACTTTTAGCACAAATTTGAAGGCACATAATTGTATCTGACATCTCTGGATGCTGTAGCATGAAATTTTCCCTCCACTTGAAATACGAGACCCAAACGTGCTCCAGCATTACGATGTCCCTGTGCACAAAGCCAGCTTCATGAAGATCTGCTTCAAATGGTCTAGAATGGAAGATCTCCTTCTATAGAGCTCCAACCCTGTTGAACACCTTTGGGATGAATGTGAACGCTGACTGCACCCCAGGAACCTCCTCACCTTCTCACCACCTAACTTTACTAACACACATTCTTGTAGCTGAATGAATCTCCACAAAATCTAGTGGAACATCCTTCCAGAAGAGTGGAGCTCATTATGACAGTAAATGTCGACTCAATGTGGAATGGGATGTTCAAAAAGCACATTCTGTACCAATGTAATAATCAGGTGTCCAAATCCAAAACTTGCCTCGATAGTGTACATTGAGTAAAATTAAGCGTCCTCTGATAATTCTCCTATGACTGTAAAAAGCTCATCAAAAAGTTCATGATGTGTTTTCCACATTCCTGATTACCTATAAAACAAGATGTTAACTATATAATATAAAACAAAAAAACCTATAATCCTGGTATCCTCGACGAGGCTTTATGCTGGGAGAGAGTCAGATCACACCAGGATGAATTATGAATGGTATCTACAATTTCCATTTCTGCCAGACTCCCTCACCACCACAGTCAAACATGGAGGTGGAAGCTTAATGGTCTGTGGTTGTTTTGTAGCAGGGAATGTTGTGGAAAGTGAAAGGAATCCTGAACCAACATGGAGTGTTTTCTATCATGGAATGTCCCACCCAGTCACCACACCTTAATCCCACTGAACTGCTCTGGGATGAACTGGATCACAAGAAAGAATCTCCAAATACTGAAGAACATCTTCAGCGAGCTTTACAAGAAGCAAAGAGTTTCAGCTGAATGTTTGGACATATGAGTGTCAGAATGCTGAGATTGTGTTAAGCTGTTCTTCCTGCTAACGGAGGATTTTTCACTAAACATAAAGTGGAGCATCAGGATATTTATAGATTTGTTTGGTCAGAGTACATTTTTATATTGTTACATTACTGAGTTTTTTGCATAGAAACAAAAGGAGGATGAAACTTTCAATTATTGTCTCATGGGAAACATGTAGATATCTTGTGTACCTTTGAAAAGGGAATAAGATTATTTCTATGCAATACTAAGTGATGAGTATGAAGGCAAATGATACCTTCTCAATTCTAAGGTAGAAAATACACAATTAATTCCAGACGTTTTCAGACGTTTCTTTTCCCCCCATCTTTTTCATCCTGAGGCAAATAAATAAAGCAAACAAGAGACTAATGCAGTCCATCTTTTTCTCATCACCTCTGGATGGTTTGTATCTAATCTCAGAGCTCCATTGTCATTCAGTTCGCTCCTTCTCACTGTTTCACTCGTTCTCCCGCCTGCTCTCTCTATCGCATTCCCTAATAGATGATAGATAAGACCTGCACCTGCGCATTTTTAATTCATCCATAAGCCCTAAGCTTACTGACCACACAGGCGTGATTTGGATGCGAGGATGCGATGGAGGGACGGTGTGTCCAGAGTTCATGGTACTTACCGATCTGGACTGGATTTCTTTGGCATACAGAGGCTGGAGGAACTCGGAGTCACCTTCTAGTTTCAGACCTCTCTCGGTGATTCTCAGGTGACCCATGCCATCCTAAAGAAGAGAAAAGAACGAAAGAAAGAGAAGTGTTGGTTAGCAGCGTTCTTTCTACGTTCATACGAAACGAATCGATCTAACGTGACAGTAATTCTATCGAACTACTGAGCGACTGCAAGCGAACGAATGGCATGCTTACTCATCATCGTCACATCGATGGGGAGGAGAAGAAAAAGAAAAAAAAAACGTCAAGAGTTTTCATCATCGCGATGACAGCAGCTGGCGTAATTAAATTGCGTTCACAAACATGCAGCTCGGCTATCCATCACCGGCTCGCATAAAAAAGTATCTGCCGTAATCTCTTCAGAAACCCTCCTTCATTACTCTTCGTTATCCATTAATAAGACACGTTAACACACGCCGCCAGGGCTAACTACAGGAACAAACGTGCACGTGTTGAAGATCTCGCGAACTGGAAGGCGAACGAGGCGCTTCGATACGAGCGGCAGGAGTTTGCTCTGATTACGGTTCGACATGAGCGCTGATGGACACTTTAAGAACGGCGTAATGAGTATCAAGACCTTTAATTCTCAGAGGATTTCAACTGATTAGTGTGTCAATGCCAATTTTGTACACGGTACACACACACTCAATTATGCCAAAGCTACACACCTTTTTTACCGCTTTTCATTCATTTGAATAGAAAATACCGAGTTCTGTTTAATATACAATTCAATATAAATCATATTCGGGATACTTTTTGAAATTGTAGATTGCAGAAAATTTTGCAGGAACATTACTTTGAATATTACATGGCATTGTGGTTATAATGCAACACAATAAGTTTATTAGTTTTGCACTGACCAATATACACTGCCTGGACACCAAGTTTTGAGACACCTGACTTTCCCACCCATTTGTGGTTTCTCTTCATACTTTGCTCACAATGTTGAAGGCATGGAATTTTTCCTTCGCTTGAACTAGGAAACCCAAACCTGTTCCAGCATGACAATGCCTCTGTGCACAAAGCCAGCTCTATGAAGATCTGCTTTCCATGGTTTGGAGTCGAAGATATCTTGCGAGAGAGCTATAACCGCTACTGAACACCTTTGGGATGAAGTAGAACACTGACTGCACACCAGGCCTTCTTACCTCACCTACATCAGCATGCTTAAATCTCCACAAGTACACTGGAACATATTTCCAGAAAAATAGAGGTTGTTATAAGAGCAAATGAAAACTGTGGAATGGGATGTTCAAAGAATTTCCATGAGCATATCCAATGATGTTAGGAATCTGGTGCACCCCTGGAGCACAGAGAGTAAGGGCCTTGTTTAAGGGCCCCAAGATTGGCAGCTTGGCGATACCGAGTCTTGAACTCCTGACCAGTAACCCAGAGCCTCAACCACTGAGCTCCCACCAATGCAACAAGCAATTTTGCATATCCCAGTTTGTCCGGTAACTGGGTTCGGAGCTTAGGGTCAGCAATGGAATGTCGCCCCTGAAGGGTTTAACTGCCTTGCTCAAGGGTCCAACAGTGGAAGCTTGACAGTGCTGTGACTTGAACCCCTAACGTTATGATCAGGTATCGAGAGCCTTAACCAATGAAATACCACTGCCCTCGAAGGATCTGCTTTCTATTGGTTGGAGTGGAAGATCTCCTGCTATAGAGCTCCAACCCTATTGAACATAAACACTGACTGCACCCCAGGCCTCCTCACTTCACCTACATCAGTACCTGACTTTTGTGTCTTAATGAATCTAGTGGAACAGCTTTCCAGATGTGTGGAGGTTATTATAACAGCAAATGTGGGCTTCACGTGGAATGGGATGTTCACAAAGATACCGATCAGGATCCAGTACATATAGGTGCAGTATAATAACCATAACATCACAGGACGGATGTAAAAAGCGATTTCTTTCCAGGCCACTTGAAAGTTATACAGAACACACATCTGAATCGGTGCTGTGAAGCTTAGAGTCTCTGGAGCAGAGATAATCTTTTGCCTCGGCATGTCCCTACTTGTCAGTCTGCCCACCTTCATCATCAGATCTCTCGCATTGAATTCGAATCCAAGTCCTCCGTTTTCAGCATATTGTGATTGTGATGCGGCCGCCCTGTGACCAGCTGAGCAGCTTCTCTGACAGACTCTTCATAATTGGCATGCAGAATTGGCCTGGCACTGAGCTACTCTCTGAAACGACTGCATCACTGACACTGGGAGAAAAAAAAGGCTATGAGCCTGCTTTGCTGTGCTTTGGTATTTGGCATGGGGATCGTGATAGTTCAAGTGTGTGTGAGAGAGAGAGAGAGAGAGAGAGAGAGAGAGAGAGAGAGAGAGAGAGAGAGAGAGAGAGAGAGAGAGAGAGAGAGAGAGAGAGAGAGAGAGAGAGAGAGAGAGAGAGAGAGAGAGAGAGAGAGAGAGAGAGAGAGAGAGAGAGAGAGAGACATGTTCTGCTTCAATACAAGCAGCTGACAAGAACTCAGGTTTGGAAGCAATCCTGAGTTTATTTTTTTTGTGTGTTTGCAGTCTAGAACGAAACACACACTCTCTGATGAAGTGAATCCTTTCTCTTTTTTTTAAAAATACGGAGCTGGAGAGAATGCAGAGAAGAGGAGTGGAGAAGAGGGATGAATTATTCAGCATAGACACTCACTGGCTGGCGGAAAGGGCCACAAATTCTCAGGTGGTCTGTATGTGCGGTTGTGTGTGGGGTTGTGTGTGTGTGTGTGTGTGTGTGTGTGTGTGCGCGTGTGTGTGTGTGTGCACGTGACGTCGCCATGGCAAGATAAACTCCGTCAGGAATCAGACGCCACGTACGCCACAGTTTACGCAGCATAAAAGAGTAAATTGATTTCCACTCTGCAAACCGTGCTCGAGCTGCACTGTAACACCGCATGCAGACTGATATTTATTGCATACCGGAGTGAACCGTGTGCGTGTGTGCGTGTGTGTGTGTGCAAACGGAGTGTGAAGGTGAACCAGGAGAAGCCTGAAAGTCGAAGGTCTGGCAAGAGACATTTTCTCGCTTTTTATCCACTGATGCAACTTTGATGGTGGCGAGCCGGGAAAAAGGAGAGACCCGTGTCTGACACGTACCTGCTACATCCGGAGCGGCGCTTAGGAATAGCAAGAATAGCGATGGCAGGTGGTAAAAAAGTCTGCTTTTGTTCGTATGACCGTGTCAGTCATCAGAACTACATATGCATCACTTTCCTGTGAGCCTCAATTCCTTAAGTGTACGACAACTGAAAGAAGAAAGAAGATACAGTGTAAAGCAAAAACACAGTGAGCAGAAAAAGACCCTTTTGTGTTTGTTTTGTATGATTCCGGTGCATATGGGCTGTATATCTGCTTCAAAATGAACAACGCTAGCACAAAGCTGGAGCTGGTGATTAAGGTTTCGAAGGTCTATTTTCGGCAGCATTGAGAGGTTTAATTGTATCCCATTCCTTGTTAATACATGAAGGATAAAAGGATTAAAACTGAAAGACTTAAAAAGCTACGCAAGTCTTTCTGGGATTGTTGTTGCTGTGTATTTTTGGTCAAATCATCGTAAATCTTTATTTCTGGTATTTGTACAACACACATCCAGACTGATTCACTATTATACCACCACCACTCATCAAAATGCTGCTCCCACCACCATGCTTCTTTATGGTGCCCCCTCTCATATGTTTCATTAACGTGCTCCCACCATTGTACTTTACTATGGTGCCCCTCTACCATAATTTTTTATGGTGGTCCCATCACCATGATTCTTTATGGAGCCCCCTCAACCATGTTTTATTATGGTGCTCCCACCACCTTGCACCCCTATGGTGTTCTTGTCAACATGCTTAACTATGTTCCTGCTAACAAGGTGATTCACCATGGTGCTGCTATCACCCTGATTTACTGTGATACTTTCACTATTATCCTTCCACCACCATGCTTTACCATGGTGCTCACACTATTATGCTCCCACCACCATGCTTTACCATGGTGCTCACACAATTATGCTCCCACCACCATGCTTTACCATGGTGCTCACACAATTATGCTCCCACCACCATGCTTTACCATGGTGCTCACACAATTATGCTCCCACCACCATGCTTTACCATGGTGCTCACACTATTATGCTTCCACCACTATGCTTTACCATGGTGCTCACACAATTATGCTCCCACCACCATGCTTTACCATGGTGCTCACACAATTATGCTCCCACCACCATGCTTTACCATGGTGCTCACACTATTATGCTTCCACCACCATGCTTTACCATGGTGCTCACACTATTTTGCTTCCACCACCATGCTTTACCATGGTGCTCACACTATTATGCTTCCACCACCATGCTTTACCATGGTGCTCACACTATTATGCTCCCACCACCATGTTCTTTTCACTGCTTTTCATTATGGTGACCCTGTTCTTAGTGTTCCTGTGAGGATATGTGGAAAAATAATTTTGTTTCAAACATGATCATGACCATCTGAATCGCTGGCAAATCTGTTTCGTTTGAAATAAGTCTGCTGTTCCTATAGATTATTCTGTTCCTTTATGCTTCTTTGTGAAAAAGTGATCCCAGTTGATCGCACTGCAGTACCCTGAGAACTTAAGGGAGATCCTTCACCTACACAGTGCTCATATTTATTCTCACAAATAAACAGCATGTTAATGTAATGTCCATGTACTCCTCACTCCTTCTTCTAGCCAGGCTGTGAAATGTCCTCTGCTTCACCGGCGAGAAAAAATTCATCAGCAAAGTTAGAACACTGTACACATTTTTTCATTATGTCAATGCGTATCCTGCCTTCACGCTCAGAGTCAGCACGGCCTTGCTGAGGAACATCTCACCAACCCACTGCAATGCACTCACATGCTCACCAGGGATTCATCGTTTTTACTAAATCACCCGTATTCCTTCCTTCTTTTCCTGTTTTTTAGAGTGCACTGCGTTCTTGGCGTCCTTGACTCGCGGGGATCCGAGATTGTATTTAATATGAAATTATATTACATGACACGCAGGCAAATGGAATCTGCCGTGCTGATGGTGCTGAGCTGAAAGGACGCGATGCACTCACAATACAATCTGGACCGAAATCAATCTGACGAAAGACACAAAACACACTGATGTCTATAGTATAATGTTTACACTCAGGTGTGCGTTTTTTTGTGATGCTGTAGCAATTGAAAGGAAGTGAGTTCAAATGAAGAAAATATTTCATGCTACCGTATCCAAAGGCATCCAATACAACTGTCTGTCTGTCTGTCCGTCCGTCCGTCCGTCCGTCCGTATGTCCGTCCGTCCGTCCGTCCGTCCGTCCGTCCGTCCGTCCGTCCGTCCGTCTATCTATCTATCTATCTATCTATCTATCTATCTATCTATCTATCTATCTATCTATCTATCTATCTATCTATCTATCGTTGTAAAAGCATTAAAACCGCATCATAAATAAAGTCTACCAAAAATGTATTTGATTATTTCGAGAAAAAAATAGCCTATTATGATATAACCTAATTATTTATTTGCTGGATTTTATTTTCTATTTTTATTCTATAATAATTAAAATAAATATTAAAGAATTAATATTTAATACATTATTTATAAAAAAAAACTACATTATTTTGATAAATATTAAAACATTAATTCTAAACATTATTACTTTATTAATACATAATTATAATATGATATATAATAATAATAATCTATTTATATAATATATACATCGTCTTCCAATATAATAATAAAAACCTCAAAATGTTTATAAATCTGCATAAAATTAAATATTGTTATGTAATTCTATAATAAACCCAATTCTTACTTTACATTAGATAGTATATTTGTTATAGTTTTATATGATCTATATATGTTCACTCTCAGCTTGTGTGTGAAAGATTTCAGGTTGCACTGTTGAATACACTGTATGTTGAATAAAAGATCATCACTGCACCAAAAACCTAAAAGTAGGAATCAGACGAAACACTGTGAAATCTTACTAACAATCCAGAGATAATTGCTTTAAAAACATAATCACAGAACCCGTGCGCTCCGGTTTCCCCTCCATCCCACTGTGGGGTAATAAGCCTTCTGGCGGAGAGCAGCGAAACCTCACCCCCTCAGACGCAAATAAACGAAGCTGACAGAATCTGGGAAGCCGATTTCACCTGAGCCTGCAGGTGATAGCCAGCATGCTAGCTGTGTTGACACACACTGATAGCTATCAACGGAATTGCCTTTTGTGCCACTTCGACACTCGGGATCGCTCTTCGAATTCGGCGAAGTCGCTGCGAGACGATCCGTCATACAAACCGCCCATCAAGAGCAGAGAGGAGAGGAGTAGATGGTGAAGGCGAATCAGCCGTGTGAATTAAGACACTGCAAATGCTGAGACGTTTCAGATACACACGGCGAGCTCAATTAATTGCAGTGCAAGATAAAAGAGCGATAATGAAATCATGTCCATCTACAAATGTGTGGTAGATGGACACCAGACAGCACTGATCTTCTTCTTCTTTTGACTGCTCCCCTTAGGGGTCACCACTGAGGATCATCCGTCTCCATCCAGACAGCACTGATAAACAGAAATAACATTCATCATCTATTCCATCATATTTATAAACCCTTATAAAGACACTACTTTTACATCAACTTAACATCCCAAAGCTCAATGCTTTTCTTATGTACCATAAGATCAGTATAGTTAGGAACATGATTATTAGTGAGATCAATGAGACTCAGGACTAGGAGGACCAGGAGGACCATCTCAAAGCTGTTTGGTATTAAGGGGTTGAGAAACTATGCAACACAAATGAAACTCATCCTTCCATTCTGACCAGTTCACTCCATTCCAACTCTAAACTCATCACTGACCGTCTCTTCATGAAGCTGGTATTGTGCAGAGGAACTCTGCCATCCTGGAAGTACTTGGACCCCATTATTTGCACCTAGAAGAAGTTTACCAAGTCAGTCATCTATTTTGGTAAGAAGTTCCAGAGAACATATGGAAAATCAGACCTGCCAGATTTATCCTGGATGGAGTTCTCTTCAGTTGTAGGCCACTCAGGATGGTTCCAAATAACCATTCTGAAAAATCCTGTGGAGGATTAAAGCCTAGATACATGAGGATACATTTTTAATGTGATTAATTGGATAGTTTGTTTCATTCAAGTGTCCATCAGTAAACATTCGATAACCTCAAGGATGAATGAACATCCAGATAAGGATGGGTTTGCTTTTAAGTCTGGTTTCTCTTAAGGTTTTCTCATCAGTCCATCTCAAGGTCTTTCCTTGCCTTAGTCTCCACTGGCTTGCTTATTATAAATAAACTTATAGGGCAGGTGGTAGCTTAGTGGTTAAAGACTTGGTCTTTGTATCTGATAGTCATTAGTTCAAAATCGCAGTCTCGCCTGGGGCCCTGACCAATACCCTTAACCCCAAGGTTTTTGAGAAAATTCTGGTGTCCAAGAGTCACTCACAAATATCTCATTCGGGGTTAAGAACCTTGTTCACGGGCCTGGCAATGTAAGCTTGGTCATGCTAGGATTTAAACTCACAGGCTTCCAATTGGAAGTCCAACATCTTGAACAGTACTGAACAACCAGTACCAGTACATCATTAAGCTGAAAGATGGAAGAATGTTTTCAAGTACATTACATTCTACAGAACACTAAACACTCATTCACATTCTGTAGAGTGGACAAATACTGTTCAACATAAATGGGGGACAAGAGGGGACACATGGGGACACTTTGGGCACACACATGGGGAAGGCATGGGGACATTTCCCCCGCAGTCGTATTAAAAGCAGCAACCGAAACCTCAGAATAGATTCGCTGGAGGAATGAACTCATAGACAGGACACTTATGACATGCTCACCTGTCAGAAGGCACAGGGGAGGGAAATGACACATGAGACTACTTGTTTATTTATTTATTTATTTATGTGCCCTGGGAGCTTATAGAGACAAATCTGAAGGTTGAATTTGATGCTTTCTCTCTAGCATTGAAGAAAAAGCTGCACTCAGAGACCCCCTGTGGAATCTTCCAAATAATCTCCATTCCGTTCAATGAGCACGAGGTAAAATAAAACAACACAAATCTGTCTTTCTGTGTTCGGACGGCCAAAAGAAACCCGAGCAAAAGAAAAACCGGAGAGACCTACCTAATTTCCGAGTCTGTATTACAATATATTTTGATTGACAGAATCGAAAGCGGCACCGAGACGAAGGGAGAAAAAAAAACAACGATGCCCTATTTGCATCAGAACGAAATTTCTGGTCGTTTAACGTTGGAGTGTCTGACCTGCAAACCAAACGAAAACAAAACGAGGTTCCAATGAGCCGAGACCAAATGTTTTATAACACTGCTCCAATTAAGCTCTTTATAGCCTGGTCAGTGTGGATTGTGGTTGGTTGAAATATCAGGTGTGAACAGTGGATGGTGATTGGCTGGCAGTTTAGGTGTGAATAGTGGATTGTGATTGGCTGGAGGTTTAGGTGTGAATAGTGGATTGTGATTGGCTGGAGGTTCAGGTGTGAATAGTGGATTGTGATTGGCTGGAGGTTCAGGTGTGAATAGTGGATTGTGATTGGCTGGAAGTTCAGGTGTGAATAGTGGATTGTGATTGGCTGGAAGTTCAGGTGTGAATAGTGGATTGTGATTGGCTGGAGGTTCAGGTGTGAATAGTGGATTGTGATTGGCTGGAAGTTCAGGTGTGAATAGTGGATTGTGATTGGCTGGAGGTTCAGGTGTGAATAGTGGATTGTGATTGGCTGGAAGTTCAGGTGTGAATAGTGGATTGTCATTGGCTGAAGGTTCAGGTGTGAATAGTGGATTGTGATTGGCTGGAGGTTTAGGTGTGAATAGTGGATTGTGATTGGCTGGAGGTTCAGGTGTGAATAGTGGATTGTGATTGGCTGGAGGTTCAGGTGTGAATAGTGGATTGTGATTGGCTGGAGGTTCAGGTGTGAATAGTGGATTGTGATTGGCTGGAGGTTCAGGTGTGAGTTCAGAGCAGAAGTTTAAATAGTTTGCGTTTGTCAGTTAAATCTAAATGAATGCGCTTTAAATTTAAAATTTACGGTTAGATCAGATGTTTTACTTATTTACAGAGAATCAGACTGGACTGTCCGTCATCTCTGTGATAAAACTCCTGCATCTGGACAGCTGCGAATAAACGAGGGCCATTTAGTTTTCCAGCTGCTCCCCTCCAACACACACACAAACATTTATTTTTTTCTTAGAGGATAAAGAGCTAATATTAGCATGACTCCACATTCATTGAATCTGAAGGTGTGTTATTAAATCACATTTAGAAAGGATCGTAAAATTTTCCACGTTTTTTTTTTTTTTTTTTTTCCATCAAACAGATTTGGATTTAGACACGTGAAGAAAAACTACATCCACAGATACCTTCATCAGCCAATATATTTTTGGAATCCCTTCCAAGTTAATAAACGCTTGTGGTGCAAAATGACTCAAAACAGGCAAGATGGTGGACAATATCGTATCTGCAAGCGTGAGAGGCTGTCACTTTTGTATGACCTTTAGACTGCATTTGTTTTTGTCAAGAAACAAAACCTTTTAGTCGTCATTGCATCAATTAACAGCCGTAAAGTAATTAAGTACCTGGCAGAAACAACGCAGGTAACGAAGCTTCTTACATTTTTTAAAAAATACACATGCATGTTATATGGATGTGAGCATTTTAGAGGAAATAAAAAAACCCTGAAATATCACACAAGGTGCTATCAAAAAGTTTTAAGATGAATGGTGTAACTGGCGCTATTCTGACATGGTGTGGTGTGGAGTGGTGTGGTGTGGTGTGGTGTGGAGTGGTGTGGAGTGGTGTGGTGTGGTGTGGTGCGGTGCGGTGCGGTGTGGTGTGGTGCGGTGTGTTACCACGTCTGCCATTTCATCACGGACAGCAAAATAGAACAAAGTGCAAACGTGAAATTCTGCGTGAAACTGTGCAAATCTGAAGGTCGGCGTTTTGACACCGTTGCGGAGATCCGGCGCGAATCGCAGAAGGCTCTTGACACGCTTCGAAAAGAAGACTTTCAGGACACGTTTCAGAAGTGGCAGGAAGACTGGGAGTGCTGTATGGCTGTCCCAGGAGACTATTTTGAAGGTGATGGTGTGTAAACTTAGATAAAAGAAAACACTTCCTTGTAAACGGAAACTTTTCGATAGCACCTCGTACATAAATAATCAGTCCCTTCGCAACAACACTTGAAATCCAGCTCAGGTCCCTTCCCCTTCTCTCGATTGTTGTTGAGCTGTTTCTACACCTTGATTAGGGTCCACCTGTGGATAAGTTGGACATGATTTGGAAGGCACACACCTCTCTATAGAAGGCCTCATAGCTGACAATGTATATCAAAGCAAAAAAAAACGAGCCACGAGGTCAAAGAATCTGCCTGCAGAGCTCAGAGACAGGATTATTGTGAAGCACAGATCTGGGGAAGGCTACAAAACATCGGTGCTGTACTGAAGATTTCCAGAAGCACAGTGTCCTTCATGATTCTCGAATGGAAAAAGAGTGACAACCCGGACTCTTCCAAGAGCTGGTCGCCTGGGCAAACTGAGCAAGATCCTTAGTAAGAGCTGTGACCAAGAACCTCATGGTCACTCTGATTGAGCTCTAGAGATTCTGTGTGGAGATAGGACAAAATATCCAGAAGGACAAACATCACTGCAGCCCTGCACCAATTTGGGCTTCATGGCAGAGTGGCTGGACGGAAGCTTCTCCTCGGTACAAAATGAATAGAAACGGCACAGGTTACCAAGCTTCTCACATTTTTTATACACATGCGTGGTACATGGACGTGAACGTTTTCCAATTTTTCGGTTTCTGAAAACGTTTAAAAAATACGCCATGCTGTGAGTTTGTGATCTGATCTCTGTGCCTCCACCCTCCATAAACACTCCGCTAAATGGATTGGCGATATATTTATTGCCACTTTAGATGTGAATATATTTGTGAAAGTGTCTCCAGGGTGACCTCGTGATCAGTGTTCTCCTCGCACAGTGTGATAGATATTAAATATACTGTGCATTTATAAAAACTATTTCAGGACAGCTGACTGTATATAATGACATTTTCTTCTTTTTTTTCCCCGACAAATGCTCTGCTGTCGATCTATTCAAATTCCTTTTGCTGACAGCTCGACATCTCTCTATACGCTAAAATTCGTCACGCTCATGCGGCTTTAATCCTAATGGAGTCCGGTCTGTGTGCCGCACGCAGGTATTACCGACTTCATTTCCGTCTCCTGCATTTAGATTAAAGCTTGAGCTTTAATGAATATTTTAATGGAAGTGCCATTTAATCGCACCAACTTTTACTGGACTTTTGATGAGCGAATTATTAAAATTAGTAGAGTCGGGCTTTATATTCACGTGGGTTTTAGGGAAATAGATGTTCAGTTTTGGGGATCAGGACTTTTTTTTTTTTGGAGAATTCATGTTATACACAGTACAGCAAGTGAGTCAGTGAATCCAAAAAAAAAAAAAAAAAGGAAGAAAAACGAAAATAATAATACAATAAATAAGTAAGCGTATGAATGCAATAAACAAATTAATAAATAAATTAAATAAAGTAATGAATAAAATGTTTCCAAAAGAAAATGTTATCAAGTATTATTTCTTCCAGTTATTGCCCCCCCCCAAAAAAAAAAAATTAAAAAAAAAAAAATTAATTAATTTTATTTAATACTAAATACTAAAATTCAGTATGTCAAACAGTATGTATATATAAAATAATAAAATATATAAAAGTTTATTATTATCATTATTATTATTATTATTATTATTATTATTAGCTTTACATAGAGCTGTTTAGCTCATCGCTAGCAAAAAGCACGCATAGAGATGACCATGTCCAATCTGACAAAATAAAAGGAGTTAAAAACATGTTTTCTCTCTTCCGAGGAATTTTTTTAAAAAGCTCTTATTTCTAATAAACATTAAAATAAACATTTAGCTCGGGATTATGCTCAGCATTTGTTTTGAATAAAAAAACTGTATGAATGTTTCAAAGCTGATTGTAGTTGAAATCATTTCTTTCTGTATCTTTATATTTTTTTATATTCTATATATAATTCTATATTGTATTGTTCACATTGAAGAGCCATCAGGGTCAGCCAGGTTTTCTCTGCTGGCCTAAACTTTATCAGAATTTCTGACATACATTTCAATATATTTTTGTCCATGAATATGCATTAAATGATTCCCAATAGTCTATTCATCACATTTTACAGCGTTCCTCCCGGATGCACTGCTTTTTGTCTGTATTCGTTCGAGTTTCCTGTAGAGGTTAAGTACATGCATCTTAAAGACTTTGCTTTACCAAATCAGATTTTCAGACACTGAAGCCATCTGACAGGCATCCGATAACGTCTGAATTTTAACGTCCTTCGATCAGGTGGTCGGAGAGCGCACTAGTCAGAGCTCGCAACCCGCATCTGTAGCAAACTGCACAATCTCAAATATATTCATATATTCATATTTATTAACTGTTTTTATTCAACAATGGATGATCGTTTTGGTCACAAATTCACTTACAAGGACAAACTTTTTAAAAAAAAGCTGGACTTCGTGATGAAAAGTCGGCAAAACAGTTTTCATGCTTTTTTATAAACTATTTGTACTTTTGCTTGTAGACGTGGAGTCAGAATGTTAGTATTAAGAGGAGGATTGATTCGTGTAGGACACCACTGAAGGACTAGTGGTGAAATCCCGGGTCCTCAACTGTTTGTTACAGTATATAGTGTGACATGTGATGCGATTTGTGATGTGATTTGAAGTCTCATTAAAAAATTATTCTTAAACAAAATGTACAAGTTGCGAAGACAAATATAATAAATTATAAATTGTGTTTCTTATAAGTAAACAGTTTTTTTTTTCAACAATCCGTTGCTTTATTGGATCAGATCAGTGTTGTGCCTGATGAAGGGTATGTTTGTGTACAAGATGAAGAGGAAGTGAAGCCTGTCACATCAAGTCGAAACCCCCTGAAAATGGCCACTCCATGTTCTCGTTGGTGTAGAAATATAAATGCGGAGAGACGATCGCACCGTGACATACGACAAGAAAAATAACAAACAATCGCGTCTTATCTTTTAATGCTCAGCCTCCTGGGTGCGCTTGCGCGAGGCCCGTCGTCGTGCACCTCCTCGGTTCCTCTGCTCGCCTTATCAGGGAAAACCACAAGGGAGTCGCCCGCCATCATGCACGCAGTAACACACAACTCAACCCGGCTCACTCATCGCTTTGTACTCCTTCTTTCCAAAAAACGAATAGCTGTTTGTCTCAAAGATGAAGCTTCTTCGCTTTGTGCTTGACTTCGGTAATGAATAATTAGTGTTACGTTCTTTTTTTTTTTTTTACCTGAGCAGGTGAAGGAGACACTTCATCACCACCAGTAAAATCCCAGAGTAAAAACTTTACAGAGTGATTGCCGCAATATGTCTTCTGACTCTTTGGAACATGCTGTGTCTCAATTTTTCTGTTTTTTTGTATAATGTCTGAATGCTGTCTAACCTCAGTGCATGCCAAGGTCAGAGATCATACACTGTACTGTAGTGTTCTGCAAGGCCTGCTTTATTATTACCCAATTTGGTGCCGTGACCCGGATGCCGTGACCATCACTTCCTGGTGAGTTGTATTATTATTTATGAGCCCATTGAAGCACCAAAAGCTTTCAGATTCGAGTGTATCTCTCCTCTAAGATCCTCTTTAAAGTGTAAATATACATTACTGTCAAGAAGCCATGAATGTCACTTTTTATAAACCTATCTGTACATGTAAGGGTTAACGGCCGCCTTCACTGAAAGCCCAGCTTCGGCTTTGATCAGGATTGTTTTCCCCTTTGCTTTCGTTCTCTGCCTTCCATAACAGATCATCTTTGTCTCCCTCATGCATAAACACAAGCCTGACCAATTGAAAAGGCATTCTTTATGGAACAAAGTCACTGCACTTCACAGAGTCTGGAATTCACAGACACGAAGGTATATGATTAGATAATGGTTCCTCACAAAATACAGAAAATAGACCATAACATTTAACCCTGTTCCACATTTATTCCCAATTAGCTGTGATAATAACTTCCAATATTTTGAGGAGATGTTCCACTAGATTTTGTGGAGATTTATTTAGCCACAAGGAGGTGTGTTAGTAAAGTCACGTACTGTAGGGAAGGTGAGGAGGTTCCTGGGGTGCAGTCAGTGTTTACATTCACCCCAAAGGTTTTCAATAGAGTTCAGAGCTGGAGATCTTCCACCCCAACCCATTTCATCATGAAGATAGCTTCAGGGGCACTGTCATGCTGGAACAGGTTTTGGCCATCTAGTTTATAAAGCCAAGGGGAAATTTAACGCTTCCAAGACGTTCAATACAATTGTGTACCTTTGTGGTTTGGAGAAAAAACACATATGGTTGGAAAAGGCAGGTGTCTTGATACCTTTGTATGTCTTGTGTGATCTGTGTTCTGAAATACATATATGCAGAAAGGTTCATGTAGCTAGCACGATGCCATTCAAGCAGACCATGTTCTTTCTCAGTCAGGCAGAAGGGTTTTGGAGGAGCATCAACTGTTGATGGAGTTGTCAAGAAACACTTGAGATGTTTCCAGCATTGCCCTCATTTCCAACATGTAGATATTTGACTGGATTAATCCACTGCATTTGAAAACAGGAGCATTTGGATTTCATGCTAATTTGCATTACATAGCAATACCAATGCTAAGGGAGGAGAATGTGTTCTTTTCCTCACTATTCTCCTCAGCTTTCTTTATTATATCAAGGGTCTTTACAAAAAAATAAAATAAAAATTGTCTCTGATAATTTAATACATTTTTATTTTTAGTCTTATTAGTATTCTTTTTTTTAACCCCAAAACATTGTATAAATGAGCATAAACGTAATGTGCTATTCGTGTTTTTTTTCCTCGGTTCTCCTCGTCCTTCATTCATCCGCAGTTCAGCAGGCTGTAACAGGGAGTTCAATACGAATCGTATTTTTTGACAGTTTGTACGTCTTTCAATGCAATCAGACCTCGTCTGCTTGAGGAAATGAAGTTGCATCCTGCTTTAATCAAATGCACAATAGGCTTCTGGCTGCCAAAACCACAATCAGTTCCACGGCAGGGGTCAGTCTCAGGGCGGTACAGACGCCGCTCGGGGACCCGATGCTTATCATTTTCTCATCACACTGTGAGGACAACTTCTTACATCACCGAACATCTGGATAACTCAAGTACTGGGCTTTAGAAGAACATGGTTCACTTAAAATCTCTATCACATATACAGTGCTGTTGTGGGTAAATGTCTCAGGAGATTACTGTAAAAGTGAGAGGATAGATAATATCTCAGATGTTACACAAATCCAGCCAGAAATGCACTTTACATTTATGGCATTTGTCAGACTTGGAATATTCTCATTTATACAGGGGAGAGCTGAGGGTCTTGCTCAAGAGCATAGAAATGGCAGCTTGGTGGAGCTGGGATTTGACCTTACAACCTTCCAAACAGAAGTTCAACATCCTAACCCCTAAACTACCACTTCCCACTTCAGTGCTCAGGTATTAAGTCATTGATTTTCTGGAATTATTTCAGTACCATGTTTTTTGTCAGCTTTTCTGTTTCGCTTGAAAACATCATTCAGTCATTGTTTGTTTGCTGTATATGCTGTTAATGTAATAGGAGTATCATAGGTCATTTGCTAGTGAATATGTACGCCCTGAAGCTTGAGGAAAACCAAGGTATGAGAACGCTTCTAGAGAAAAATATGAAGACTTTCAGAGAATTTTTCAGAGAAATACTTCAAAATGGTAAATTTTAAATGAGAACACTTCTAGAGAACAACTGAGGCATGAAAAAAGTGCCATTAGCACACTCTCCATAACAAATGAGGCATAAGAATGCTTCTAGAGAAAATGTGGGGCATGAAAACAAAACTAGAGGAAAACTAAGGTGTGAATTCAACAGTTGTGTGAGAACACCTTTAGAGAAAATATAAGTAGTAAGAATGCTTCTTGAGGTAAACTTAACAATGACAACGGTTCTAGAACAAAAATGTAGCATTATAACCTGGAAAAAGTGAAACATGATAATCATTTTAGAGGCATGTGAAAATCTTTAGAGAGAAAAACAGAAGTGAGAATGTTCCTAGAGGAGAGACTGTGACGTGAGAACACTCTCTCCAGAAAAAGCAAGGCATAAGAACACTTCGAGAAGAACACTAAGTTGTGAGAACACTTCTAAAAGTAAACATAAGCATTTGAGAACTTGAGATGTGAGAACACTAAAGTGAAACATGAAAATCTTTAGAGGCAAATTGAGGCATATGAAATCTTTTGGAGAAAAAAAGAAACACGACGGCATGAGAACGTTCTCTTGAGGGAAACTGAAGCATTAGAATGCTCCTCATGAAAAACTTATGGATGAGAACACTTCTAGAGGAAAACTAAGTTTAAACACTTCTAGAATAAATTTAAAGCATTTGACACACATTTACAGGTGAACTTTGGAACATTTTAAAGTTAAACTGAAGGATGCGAAAAACTTTAAAGAGAAAAGTGAGAACATTTCTAGAGAAGTGATTCTGGCATGAGAACACTCTCTCCAGACAAAGTGAGGCATAAAAACACTCCTAGAGAAAACTAACGCAGAAAAACATGAGAAAATTCTCTCGAGGGAAACTCAAGCATGAAGACGCGACACTGAAGCATGAGAACACCTTTAGAGAAAAACTGAGGATTGAGAACGCTTCTAGATGTATACTAGGCATGAAAACACTTAATATTTGCATATTACGCTCTAATTTGGTGCATACTTTTCCTTTTTTATTTTTCATACAATTATTGTTATTGTCACAACGAAGCAGATGGTGCGGTTTGTCATTTCTTCCCTGCAGGAACAGCGTTTATTTCTTGCTGCAGCTTTATAATAAATATCCTTTACATTGGCTGCCTTCCTATTTGCAAACAAACACTTCAGCGATGCATTGGTAAAAAAAACACATCTGCCGTTATCTTGCCTTCGCATTACCTTTCAGCGCTTTCACAATTAATTACATTTGTCAGGGAGGGTAAATCGGCTACATTTCCCTTTCGCTCTGTGTGCCTGACCTTTCCAGAGAGTTGGTGAGTGCTAAGCTCGATAGGCGTCTGTGTCCACGTCGTAAAAATTATGCAAACAGCGGATCATCAGCGTCACTCGGCCAATTTGGGTGACATAAAGCCCGCCTGTGGCTTTATGAAAATAAATAAATAAATAGTGATTGTGTTCACAGGAGTGAGTTCCATCCCCACCTCATCTCTCTCACCTACTAAAGCTGAGAAAACCAAATCTCTGAGAAACAAATAATCCTCATCCTTCTGTTCGCCTTAAGCCAAGAGAACAATTCCGAAATCTTGAAATCGCTGAAGCGCTCTACACAACACAACTGTAATCGCTTACCATCAGCACAATAGAGGTGGCGGTGTACGTGCATTACAATGTGCTACATGTTCCGCAAATCTCTCACAAGCACAAAAGCGGTCTCTGATCGCAAAACACGGGAAAATAAATGATAAAAAAAATAAAATTATCTAGAGAAAACATGAGCACTGAATATTGTCTGTTCTACAAACTTGAGCTGTTTGACCCAAACCTGACGATATGCTTTCCATGGGTTGGATTATGTGAGTTTCAAATGTATTAAACACCTTTTGGGACGCTGACTGCACCCCAGGCCTTCTACTTTTGCACCTACATCAGTATTTAACTTTACTAACTTTACTTCACCTTTGAAGCTGAATGAATCTTCACAAATTTCCATAAAATCTGTTGGAACGTCTTCCCAGACGAGTGGAGCTTATTATAACTACATGTGGAATGGGATGTTCAAAATAAAAGCGCGTAACAAATGTGAGCAGCGGATTATTGAATGTTCTACAAACAAATTTTGAGGCCATTTATGGCAAAAACTTTTATCTAGAGCAACTTATAAGTATCTCGTTCATACAACTGAGAAGTTAAAGGGTTAAGGGCCTTGCTGAAGGGCCCAGCAGGAGCAGTTTGGTGGTGGGGGTGATTTAAACTCCTGACCTTCTGATCAGAAGTCCAACATCGTAACCACTAAGTTACCCTTCCTACCACCTAGAATAATAATGTAGCTACATTTTCCAGCTGCACATCAGTTGGAAATCCAGTCATGTTTGTTTGTTTCAGGGTTTTTTTTAATGGTCCAGACCCATATGAGTTTGACATGAGAAATATTGTATTTTCATAATAAGCCACATTGTAACTTATACATTATTACATACTTATATATATATATATTATACCGTACCGTATCTCTCACAAATAAACAGATGATGAACTGGATTCAGAGATCTGCTGCGCATGACAAATCTGATTTCTCCTCCTACTCATGCTGGCTGATTCTTATTGGCTAAAGCATTCTTGTTTCCGACTTTTGATGGGATTTAATGCTACAGGATCCACCGGCAAGAAAATCAAACATTTGAAAATCTCACAATGTCGTCACTGAATTGTTCACATGACATGAACAGTAACTAGTGGATGCGAGTACAGATTAATCCCCATAGTCCTTTATGGTGCTTTAAACAATTTCCCTCATTAGACAAAGAACAATTGACTCCCTCAAGTGTAGTCCTTATTACTAACCTAAACAACTTCTAAACAGAAGCATTCACGCCATGTGTATGGGGAAAGTGTCTTTTCTTCCCACATCCTCTACAACTTCCTGTAACATCTCCCAATCCTTCCATCTCTGATGACTCAGAGGATCTAAAAAGAAAAAAAAGGGTAGAACCTAATCATATAATGTTGCTTTAGATTTTGATATTTGCTGCAGTTTGTTAGTTGGTTGTTTGGATTTTTAAGGGCAATTATAACATGAGAACATTAAAGTGAGGGATTGCAACACAAGCCTAGGTATTAAAAGGCTTTTAAAAGGAAAACTGAGGCATGAAAATAGTTCTAGAGAAAAATCTGAAGCATGGGAAAACGTAAAATTTTTTTTTGAAGATTTCTAGGGGAAAACTAAGGCATTGCAATGCTTCTAGAAAACAACTTCTATTTAGGAACGCTTCTAGGGGGAACTGGAGAAATGGTGTTGCTTCTGGGAAAAAAAACGGAGACAGGAGAAGGCTTCTAGAGGAAAATGAGCTATAAGCTTCTAGAGGGGATTAAAAAAATAAAAAAAAGAACAACCAGTGCGCTTCTAAAGAAGGTGTTTCTAGAGGACAACTAAGGCCAAAAAGCAGAAAAAAAACCTGAGGTATGAGAACATTTCTAGGGGTGAACTGATTCACGTATCTAGAAAAACATGTCCCACTCCTTCTATCTCAGTAGTTTCAGAGGATTAAACATTTCTTGCTGGTGTACGAGGTGAAGGAAGAGCTCCATCAAACTCAAAAGTAAACTATTCCAAAGTTTCTTTCACACTTGAGTGGAGATAAAGATCATTGAGGAGGAAGAGGAGTTGGAAGAGGAGGAGGTATGCCGGGACTTCAGCAATATACTTAATTGAATAAATAAAGTACACCAGTGTGTTCAAGCTGCCAACAAACAAACAGCGTCCCTGTGTGAATCGCCGTCATCCATAAGCAAGGATTAATACAGCGCCTCCGACTGTAGCACTCTGTCCCAGACAGTATGGTGTTCTGCCTCTCCATCTGGTCATAAATCAGCCGAGCTAATAACAGTTCACTAAACAGAAGCTCCTTCTCATTTTTCTCGTACACTTTTCAATCTAAAAAGAAAGCAAGAGTAGCATCTAATCAGATAATGTTGCCCTTTATTCAGATATTTGCTGCAGTTTGTTGTTTGCTAGTATTAATTAAAAGCAAAAACTTTAAAGTGTGGCATGACAACACAATCTGAGGGATAAGAACACTTCTAAAGAAAACCTGAGGCATACAAATGGTTGTAGGGAAAATCTGAGCCATGAGAATGCTTCTAGAGGAAAATAACAGAGGCATGAATACAGTTAAAGAAATGAAATTTCTTTAGGAATACTGAGGTATGAGAATGTTTCTAGAGGAAATCAAAGACATGGCACTGCTTCTAAGAAAAATGAGACCGGAGAATCCGGAACACTGAGAGATAAGAATGAAGCATCATAATGCTTCTCAAGAAAAAAGGAGGGCGGAAGAACCTTTCTAGAAAAAAAATAACCCACAAGGGGTATGAGAACACTTCTAGGAATAAAACAGAGTATGGTAATGTTTCTAGAGGAAATCTAAGGCATAAGAACACTGCTAGTGAAAAGTAAAAGGTATGGCAATGTTTATAGAAAAAAAAAAAATCCAAAAAGCAGAAGACCCCTTCTAGAGGAAAACTGAGGTACAGTAATTCCCGCACAACCGTAAATCACAAGCCAGATATCATCCTCCCACACACTTTAAACACACAGAAAACATTTTTTCAAGAATATAGCGAGATAAATTTAGTGTAAATTGGTAGAAATACAGTTTACTGTATCACATTTCTAGTGAGTACATGTGCTGTACAGTATACAGTTCTGTAGTAGTGAAGACTATGCATAGTTTCTCTGCTTGTTTATTGGTTAAAGTGTCCTATGACATTAAAAAAGGGGCTGAGACAAACTAATTATGAGGCAAATGCAATTCCGCAATAAACCTGGGGCACGAGATTCGAACCGCAGTAAAGCGGGCGATCACTGTATAAGAATGGTTCTAGAAGGGGGGCTTATTGCTTCTAAAAAACAGTAGGGCAGGAAAACCCATCTGGAGGAAAACAGAGGCATGTGAATGCTTCTAGAAAGAAAATAGTTATGGAAAAATGGAGCATTGGTATGTTTCTAGAGAAAACTGTGGCAGGAGAACACACACACACAAAAAAAAAATAGGCAGGAAAATGTTTCAAGAGCGGGGGATTTATGTATAAGAATGATTCTTGAGGAAAAAACCCTGAAGCATCATAAATGCGGAGGGGGAGGGGGATGGGGGGGGGTGTGTGTTGGGGGGACTAATTTTTAAAAGCTAGTTCTAAAAAGAGAACTAAACCATGAGAACACTTCTGGTCAGTGGGGATACAGGTACTGCATGAGAAAATTACTTGAAAAACGGAGCATGGCAAAGTTTCTAGAGAAATATTAAGAATGATTCCCCAGAAAAAAAGAAAAGAAAAAAAAAAAAAGACTGGGAAAAAAATCTAAAAAATGAACCCTTTTAGAAAACAAACAATAAAAAAAAAAAAAAAAAGCAAAAGTAAAATCTAAGCAGGCAGGGTTTCTATTTGCTATAATTTGCCCTTATTATTATTATTATTATTATTATTATTATTATTATTATCATTCGTAGTGGTAATAGTCTTTTAAAAACTGTTAACTGGGAACAAAGGTTTTTCTGAATCCCTACACTTCTTTGACTCCGAGGAAGTCAATTGAACCAATTACACAACAGTCTATACAGAGCACTGTGCAGTCTTCCACAAGATTAGCACAGCTTTAATGTTTCTGTAGAACAGTCATGTCAATGATGGATTACACGTAAGGGATGTTTGGGACGTTGCCCACAAACCTCTACGTCCCAGGAGCCTCGAGTCGTAGCTTTTTATTTTATTTTGTGTACAAAAAAATACATGGTGGGAATAATATCAGTGGTGTACCTAGCCATCTTATATACGTTTTTATAATTCATGCAGTTGTTTAGCTACATATAGAGCGGAAAATTGAGAAGAAATGAGAGCGTGAATATCGTTTCTGAAACATTAATACTGAGGCTCCTGCTTTAACAGCTCTAGATTTACGTATGTAACCCTGGTTCCCTGAGGAAACGAGACGCTGCGTCGAAACACTCAGGCGCGTTCCCAAAGCGTTTCGATGCAGCTCGAGTTCCTGAAAGGGAACCATCATCATCATCATCATCATCATCATCATCATCATCACCATTGCGACTTAGCTAACACCAGCTAGTTACAAAGCGACTCCTTCTGTACCTCATTATTTCTACTTATTGCGCTTTGTTACATTTCTTCCATCCCATTTCTTGAACATCTTGTACACTTGCCTTCACTCTTGCGGCTAAAATGTTTTCATAGCTACAGTATATTGCCAAAAGTATTCAGACACCTGACTTTTTCACCATTATTACGAACTTGGAGGCACAAAATTGTATAGCATGAAATTTTCCCTTCAGTTCAACTATTAGACTCAAACCTGTTCCTGAAGGTCTTCTATACATGTGTTGGTGTGGAAGATTTCCTGCTTTAAACCCTATTGAACACCTTTGAGTTGAATGTAAATGCTGACTGCACCCGAGGCCTCCTCAGCTCACTAACATCAGTACCTGATTTTACTAACACCCTTGTAGCTTAAAGAATCTCCACAAAATCTAGTGGAACATCTTCCCAGATTACAGCAAATGGGGACTAAATGTGGAATGGGATGTTCAGAAAGATGCACATACCAATCTTATGATTAGGTGTCCACAATCATTTGTTATCCATTCATCCGGTTACAGTTTTTTATTATTTTTGGTAGGTCTATGAGAATTAATTTAACAAATGTGAATAATTAGATAACAATTTGACACTTCGTTCCTCAACGCCGTGGACGTCACGGCTCAGATTCAGTGGACCAACCGGAGATGAAATAGCTAGCGAGCTCAGATATACGAGCGTAAAAAAAGTGGGAATAAAATGTGTGAATTTTGATCCAGTGCGAGATCAGAGAGTGCAGGTGTTTCAGTGAGGAATGAAAATCAGGGTCCTCTGTGGCATTGTGTATTCGGTGCCACTCTCTGCCGCTAATTCCATGTATCATTCAATGCTGGATGTGAAGCTGGAGATTTCAAACACTCCCCTTGTATTACTGATTCCTGCTCGCACTTCTTTGTAGCTCGGTTCCTCAGTGGAAGGAATATTCGTCTTCGGGCAAAAAAACCCACACACTACTGATATAAAAGCATAAATTGAAAAGATCAAATGTTTCTATCATGAAAGCCATAGTCTTTTCAATAATGACCCTGACCCCCAGCTTCAGCTCCAGCTCCAGCCCTGGCACAAGATCTCACAAAATGGTGTAAAGAAACCGTTTATCAGTAACTCAACACCTGTGGAAGATTCTAGAAGAATGCTGGAGAACGGCGTTCCTCGCTCGGGAGGATCCTCATGAGTACCTTGTTTAATTTATGCCAAAGCAAGCCGAATCTGTTCTGGCAGCATAAGCCTTCATCCATTAGGCACTTCATAAAGTAATGAGAATTGATGGAGCAAAGAAACTCTGGCGTCATGAAGAACAACAACGCTGCTGCAGAAACAGTACAAATTAGTAATTACAACCTTCGTTAATAAGCTCAACCCGAGAGCTTTGCTTCTTTCTGCTTCTTTTTTTTTTTTATCTCGCCGAACGTCAGCACTGAGATGAAAACACACAAGCTCTTGCCAAACCCTCAACAATCGCCCGCTGTGCCAAGGATACAAGTCTCACCGGGACAGACAAAATTTGAGTGGTTCTGCCTGCAGGCTTTTCTAAGCTAGAGCAAATTCAATTTCCTAGTTGGACAAGGAGGTTGTGCTTCATTACTGCTCTTTGATGGAGAAACGCTGAGCATCCGGGGAAATATATCGGCCCCTGGAGCGTGCAGATGCTGATCTCAAAGCGCCACGGGGGCTAAACAGACATTCAGAATTCTCTCAACACATCAGCAGGCAAGCGAACTGAGGCTTGCTAACCGAAGTGGAGTCCAGATTTGGAACCACATCATTTCTGAGCATCCGGTTCTGCTAGCTAGAGTTGTGTAGAATCAAAGATCGACACAAAATACGAACGTTAGCTAAATGTCTGACTATCTTGAGATTCTTTTTACAATCATGAAAAACAAATTTCCCTTGACTTAATATTCGAATCGCCAATTATCTGTAAATCTATAAGATAAATCTATAAGATTAGATAAACCTTTATTCGACCTACAGTTGGGAAATTTCCATGTTACGGCCGCAAGAAATGTGCAAATATATACAGTAAATAGAAAAGAAAAAACCCAACAATAATAGGAGTTACACTATGAAACAAACAAATTGCATATACACACAAAAAAACGTAAAAACACGACGTGCCAAAAAAATACGTGAAAAGGCGTTGAAACGTAAATGGTTGCTGCTGCAATAGGCTGCCACTGGGGCGGCGCCATCTTGAATTATACCTGACTGTAAAATTGCTATGTGCTTCATGACGTTGCCATGCTGGAGCAGGTTTGGGTTTCGTAGTTTAAAAAAATATCTGATACATTTGTGAGACTTCAAGTTTGTTGGAACAGTTTCAGGGTTTCAGGGGATTCAGTGATCTGCTGCGCATCACTGGATGTTTTTTTAAAATGTAGACGCCACTTGTGATCAATGTTACGTTCAGGGTTATTAAGCAGAGCCCGTGTTTTGCAAGCGATAGGGAAGATATTCCGTCATGCCACAATTCTATTTATTAATTTTAATCCATTTTCCTTCACCCAACACACATTCCTGTAACTTCCTGTCTACCAAGGACACATCACGCCTGGACTCTACAGCTGATTGGTTACGTTTGTGGCATTTAGCAGATGCCCTTATCCAGAGCGAGCACCAAACTGAGCAATTCAAAAGAAAGTAATTATCTTCATATTGGCCTGAACCATGTGCTGATTTTTGTACTGAATCACCTCACGCTTCAGGTTCACACTTCAGGTCTCCTTATGTTGCATAAAAATACATTGAGAAAATTTTCAATGAGGGAAAACTCCATAGAAACTTCTGTCACGAAATCTAGCATACGCTACACTATACTACCAAAAGTATTGGAACACCTGACTTTTCCACCCATATGCGGTTCTTCCCCAAACCACACACAATTGTACAGGACGTCTTTGGATGCAGGAGGATGAAATTTTCTCTTCACTTGAACTGGGAGACCCAAACATGTTCCAGCATGACAATCCACAAAACCAGCTCCATGAAGATCTGCTTGACATGGGTTGGATTTAGTGGAAGATCTCCTGCTATAGAAATCCAACCTTATTAAACACCTTTGGAATGAATGTGAACACTGACTGCACCCCCAGACCTCCTCACCTTCATCAGTACCTGATCTTCACAAAATCTAGTGGAACATCTTCCCAGAATAGTGGAAGCTATTATAACAACAAATGGAGACTGAATATGGAATTGGATGTTCAAAAAAGCACATACAAACCCTTTGGTCAGGTGTCTGGAAAGTTTTCTCCATATAACTTAGTGTTATACTGAGAAACAGATTTCAGCTGAGCCCTTAAACAGATTTATTTATTTATTTATTGAGAAAAAGCTTTAGCAACATTTAAATCTAAAAAATATCAACTTTACCAGCTTTTAAACTAAGCAATGAAAAAAAATGATGCATTGTTCAATTAAAAGTCAACTAGTGATTTATTAGTATCTTCCAAGAATTCTAACAACTTAAAACAACTAGAACATGAGGAACCACATTTGGCTGGAAAAGTCGGGTGTCCGAATACTTTTGGCAGCTCGATCTGTAAACCTGCAAATCAATTATCCTGTTTAAAGATGATGTAATAATTTCTGTAATAAAGGGGTTCAAAAACGTTGACGTGTGTGTGTGTGTGTGTGTGTGTGTGTGTGTGTGTGTGTGTGTGTGTGTGTGTGTGTGTGCGTGTGTGTGTGTGTGTTTAAGTGAGATACTTGTATATTTGATGCGCATTTATCTGAAACTCCCAAACTTCTTTTTTTCTCATAAATCATCATTTTATACTTTTTTTCGTTTTGGTTTTTCTTTCTAAGAGCCCTCTGATCAATAACGCTGTGCCAGACGCTCGCCATAAAATTGATGAGTCATCTTGAGCGAATGCCTTTAGCTACAGCATGAGCAAACGAAAACACCCATTAGCATCAAAAAGGTGAATCCGAGAGAATGAAGGTCTGTTTCTTCTCACTGCATATTGAGTTTTTCTTTAGTATCTGAACTTTTTTTGTCTCAGATGAACAACAAAGAACAGTCGGAAAAATCGAATAAAAAAAAAAAAAAAGACTAACAAACACAAGATTGTTCCTCCTGAGTCAAACACTGTGTCCATCCGAACCTCGGGAACGTGAGCCCGTGGAGGAACCGCGCACCTTCTAAAAATAGCTTTCCTGACATATCTGGGGAAATTGAATTGCTGAACAAACACCCTCCCCCCTCCCCCCTCCACTCCCAGCAGCCTGCTTTACCGAGGCGTATGATGAAGTGAGTGGCACTTTGCTATTGCGGAGTTTCGAGTGGTTGTCATCATACTTCACTACAGCTTCCCCGAGTTGGACCGCACACTCTACCACCCATCCAGTGCACACCAGACTGTGACACAAGAGAGCGAATTTATCGTCTGTCCCGCTTGTTCAAGTCGTGTCTCAGTTCTTCTCGAAATCCAGTTTCCTACTCCTACTCTGTGTAGATCACATTATAGGGACAACAGTTTGCGGACACCTGACTAGATTTGTACATCCTGTTCCAACTTTGCTGTTATAATAACCTCCGCTCTTCTGGGAAGATGTTCCACTAGATTTTGCTTATGGAGATTTATTCAGACACAAGGGTGTTAGAAAAGTCAGGTACATATGTAGGTGTAAAAGTAAGGAGGCCTGGGATGCAGTCAGATCTTCATGGAGTTGAAACAGTGTTTGCTCTCCTAGTTCAAGTGACTAAAATGCTCGAATCCTCGATTGCTCAGCTGCATGAGGGCGTCTGCTGGAAATGTTGGGAGATGGTAACTTAGTGGGTAAGGGGTTGGTTTTTGAGGTCTTTGGATCTGAAGGTCGTCAGTTCAAATCCCAGCCATGCCAATCTGCCAATTCTGGGTTCCTGAGCAAGGCCCTTACCCCAATAGCTGCTCAGTTGTACGAATGAATTCTTTTGTCTTTGTGTAGTTACAGAAACATTTCAGATGCAAGAGTAAGAAATGGGCATTTATTGGAAGAAATGTACCAAAACACAATAAGGGTAATAATATAGCAGGAGAACGTCCGCACAAATTTATGTGAACTGTAAGTCCTTTTGTTTTTCTTCAACACCTTAATGGTCAATTAAAAAAAAAACTAAACACAAAAAAAAAAAAAAAAACAACAGAAAAAAAAACCCATGTGATCTACACCGTAATTGTCTTCTTTCTCGTACAGGACAGCGCCCTCTAAGGTCTGCCAGGGTGACCTGCAGTGCCTCAATGTATTGCTTTCTGAAGAAGAATAAAATAAATACAGCCGGTACTGGATGCAGGGCTTATTTCTGGTCCTGAAAAAATCTAAGCGGATCATCCAAAAAGCTTAAAGCCATTTTGAAGAAGGACCACATATGCCACAGGTGTCCGAATACTTTTGGCAGTACAGTGTGTCACGTATCTGTAAACCATTTCTTCTGTTTAAAGAAAATTTCATAATTCCTAAAAAGGTTTTCCGAACACCTTTAGAAAATAAAAAGCCTGAATGGTGCAGTAATATTACACATCGGTTCTTTAAAAAATTATGCCTTATATGACATCACAGGGGAATATACATGATATAATGGTATATTTCCTTCCATTTTGAATTATTTTTTGATAAAAAACTGAGTTATAAATCACACCAGAGTATCACGGATTGTCTTATTACAAGCACAGAAACGGCAACCTAAAGTGGGCAACCTAAAAGAGGCCACGCCCCTTAGAATAAAAATAATCAATTCTTTGCGTTTGAGAAGTCGGCTCAGAGTTTGCCATGCTGTTCTGCTCGCTGTGTTTGTAAATTGTGATTGTTATCCTTCCTGGCGACTCGAAACCAGTTCTCATGCACACGGATCACGTTTTATCGTCTAACCGACCAGTGGATGTTTTTTGTGTTTCGCACCATCCTGTATTGAAGCGGTAGCTTGTGTAAAAATCCTAAAATAAGGTTCTCTTGACCTCGTATCTGCATGAATTTACACACGACTGGCTGATAATCACCTGAGCGTATTAATATGCTCCTATTACGTGTATATAAGATTAGTATAAAACACTGCGGTGAATTTCAATTCATCTGTTTCTTGTTTAGATAAAAAAAAAAAAAAAAAAAAGCCACTTAACCATGTTTGTAATTTTCCTTATTTACACCAAAGCTCCTTCTAATGATTATATTGAGGAAAATAACTGCAGGAGCTCAAGGCAAGAGGAAAAGAACAGACTGTGTTTGATGAAGACAAGATTTTATTGGTTTTTTACGCCGCGTGTCTCGTGTTCCTTAAACTCGCTCCTAGTATTTCTTAATTCTGTGGTGTCTGATAATCTGGAAACACCTTGGAAAAAAAAAAAACGTATCAAATATTAATCGTTATGATGGAAGGGAAGATTATGAAGCCTATTCCCAGACATTCCGAACATTTCAAGCAGCAAATTGGTCCTCTTGCGTGATTAACCACAGAGTACTGAAGCTCTTCAAAGCAATAGCATTCCCTGAGCCATCTTCTCCTCTCTGCCTGTAAAGTTTTGGAAAGTTTGACTTCCAAACCCCACTGTACCCGCACCTCGGAACATTTACCAGCAGCCAGACACGATCTGCTTGTTTCTCATGGTTCAAATGTTTTACCATGAGTTCGGTGTGGAGAACTTCAGCAGTTCGAAGATTAATCCTGAGCCGTATATATGTGTCTGGAGGTTCTTTACCCGTTTCCAAGTTCTCCAGTTTCTGTTTACTTTCACAACCTAGGCAGATAACCTGGAATAAATTGCACTTAGATGTGAATGTGTTTTGGTGGATCCATGTGATGGACTGGAATTGCGTCTGGGATGAATTCTCCCTCCCTTCTGGTGTTCTTCTGGATTGGCTCAGGGTCCACTGATAAAGTGGTTAGATGAATGAGTGAAGATGCCACCCATACTGTATGTGTGAGAAAGTGTGTGTGTGTGTGTGTGTGTGTGTGGTAAAACCCCGAAGTCGTTGCGACATGCTGGTACTGAGATTCCACCTCAGCGTTCCTTGTGACATAAATTTCCATAATGGCTTGTGATGGTATCAAGGAGGTGGTACTGCGATGAGAGCAGACAGCACGAGTTAACAGTTCCTTTACTGATATAAATGGAGCTGCCAGAATCTGGAAAACCAAGATGCAGGGCTAATAGTTTATCCTGGAAAGCCTTTCATCCGAGCAAATGTGGAGGAGAAATACCTACAGCTTTTATTTCTTCACAGTTATGGCCTTCTGATTTCATACAGATGTGAGGAAAACTAAAATTATTAGCACAGGAAAAATGGGACTGGATGATGAGAAGAGATTCCTTTGAGTGAGTAAGAATTAATGATCAGTTTCTGGCTATAAATGAGACAATCAGAAGTAATGGTGCGATTCATACTGTCCTTTTTACAGACGTGTCTGTTTTGATGTCGAAGCTGAAAGGAATAAATATCTACTTCTTTGTCCACTTGTCTTTACTACTCTGCTGTTTTTGATGGGAACTCTCTACCTTTGTAGTCTCAGGATTAAATGACTTTTAACAAACCACAACAGAGGACCTTCTACAAAACCCACTGGCTCCATCGAATAGAAATCCAAAGTCCTCAGTTGTGGAGGACTGTAGTGTGGCACCTCACCCTGCTGCATTATCGTTCTCATCTATTTCATTCAACTTCATTTGCATTACTGTTATGCATCATGTAATACTATTTACCGTCACCTTTACAGTACAATAACTGTACAATATTACTCTAGAACCTTACCACTTCATTTCATTTCGTTATTTGCAGTGCTGGTTGAAATGTGATCTGCTAATTTCATTGTGTCTGCACTTGAACCCAATGTAGTACAGAGCAAGATCAATTTGTCTTGGAGTCTAAGTTGGATCCTGTCTTTGGTCAGTTCTGAATTCTCAGAGCTCCTGATATCATTGCACTCAGTACTATTGCATCCTACTTGCACACTACGTATCTTTGCGTATTTTCATTCCTACTGTAATATATACATTCTACTTGTTATCCACTGTCTTCCATAATTTTATAAAAATACCTCATGCTAACATTTCATATATGTAAATAGTCATATAATTCATATAATATATATATATATATACAGTCAACCCCCGATAATTCACAGTTCGGAACAGGGCTCCGTAAATTCGCGGGTTCTCATCAGCAAGTTGCGGATTATCTTACAATTTGTGGGAACCCACAGTGAGACCGAATGTTCAGGAACGTTATGAATCTGCATACAAATTTTTTTTTAAAACACATTATTTTATTATTTATGTGGTAAATAAAGCTTTTATGTCCATTACTTCACATTTTCTGTTGAGTCGGTATTTAACTTACTGACGTAATGTGTAGATGAAGAAAGGTATCATCTAAAATCCAGGGGTTCGTCCAAAATTAGCAGATTTTCGGAACTCGCCTTAGAACGTAACCCCCATGAGTTCCGGTGAACCACTGTATGTATATATATTCATTCACATTCACTTTCTCCCGCTCATCCGTAACTCGGGTCGCGGGGGCAGCAGTCTAAGCAGGTCTCCGCCTTCGAATGCTGCCCAATCCTCACAGCACCGTCCCTTACGGTCCCTCCTGCAGGTGGTGAGCCCACGGGAAGGCGGCCCCACGTCACTCCGACGTCACGGACCTTGATATTTCCCTCGTAAGGGATATGTATGTATATATATATATATATATATATATATATATATATATATATATACACTGTACACACAGACACTTGTACACCCACCTGTAAATAATTACAACTTCCTTATGCCTCTTTATTACTTTTCTCTCAGATTTTTATATTGTTTAATGTTTAATATTTAATATTGCTGTAATTTGCCTGGAGCCTCACTTTTCATTGTACAAACTGCCACTGGCATCTGTGCACATTACAAATAAAACTTAAAACTTAAAACATCCCAATCCCAGTGGTGCCTTCACCCTGCTGAGTTCAAGAGTGTCTGAAATTGATATAACATAAATACCAAAAAAAAAAAAGAAAATTTCCGACGTCTGAATCGAACGCGGATAAGAAGCACAAGCTGCCACATGCTGTTTCTGTGTCAAGATAGCGAGATGATAAACTGCTGCATTATGTCGACTCCAAGGTTGAGTGTAAGTATTCCATCATGGTCAAGGAAGTAGGCGAGGAAGGAAAGCAAATATATCCAGGCGTCAGCTTTTGCACAAATACTCATGATGTCTGTTCCTGCTCATTGCTGATATTTCATAAACCTCCTGACATGCGAGGACATTAAATATTTCATCCCTTCTCTGGCCTTGAGACGCACCCCTATGCTCAGAGCATCACTGGGTAATATTAAGTGACATAAATCTAAAAGAAATCCCTTCCAGCTGCTCATCTGCATCTGTCTATTGCGTTGCCTGGATCTCCACAGATCCCTTGTGCACCTGCTACCCTTCGTGCAGTATTTCATCCTACGCAGGTTGCAGTTATGGCACGTTCTGACGTGTCCTCGGATTAAGGGTTCTGTCCAGTTTTTCTATATAAAGATCGTTTTCTCGTGGATTTTGTATGCAAATAAAATTTGCCCTGGTGTTCGTGATGTTGGGGAAAAAGAAGGAACTTGATCCGTTTATTATCTGACAAAAAAACAAATGATATTTAGACGAGCTTTAGAGCAGCACAGGACCATACAGGATGCAACAGTATTCTATAATATATTAGAAATGTATTCTTTTTATTATTATTATTATTATTATTATTATTATTATTATTATTAAATCCACCGTCCTTTACAATATTACACATAAAAATCCCCCAATTAATGCCAGACCCAGAGCTCCGAATCGATAGTTTTGGAAGATCAGAAGCAGCACCCGGGGTGGAGAAGAAAGACGCAAGTCGAATCAGCTCCCTGTGTGTTAACACAAGGAAAACAATCCACCACTGCGAGCCGAATGAAAGCGGCGTTCTGCCCAGCCACGGCGTGTAATTAAAGAGCCGCAATCGAAGGAACCCCCACTGCGGGAGCACCCATTATTATATTTCCACGCTCACGAACGACGTGCAGAAAAACAACAACAGAAACCCCACCAAACTCATACTCACTATGGTGAAATTCATGACTTTGAGGATCCAGATGGTGAGCGCGAGGTTGACCAGAATGAGAATCATGAGGAGGAGGACGAAGAAGTAAAGGCAACGTTTCCGCCAGCCGTAGATGCCCACTTTGTACACGTGAGGTTTCTCGCTGCTCTGGACATTGTTCCTATGAGTGAACTGTTCTTGGGTCATCTGCAAGAGAACACAAAACAAAAAGAACGTCAGGAGAAACATCAGAGCGACGTCTCACAAGCATGGCGACATGTCAGGACACATCAGGAGTTCAAACGTTTATATATCGTACGTCATCTTGTCAAGGAATTTCGCCGATCTTTGGGTTTCACCAGAGCAGATATTTATTTATTTTAGGCTGATTTGTGACGATTCTTTTTCTATGGTGCTGTTTGTGGGCCAGTGGGATGCAAAAAATGCAGCCAAAAAAATGCAGGATTTCAAGTCGAGGTCATTTTATAGATTATATAAGGAACGTTATTTTTTCTGATGATGAAGTAAGTTTTTAATTAACATTTTAATATTCATTGTGTTCTGCATATTAGGATTTTTTTTATCCATTAATATTTTTTATTTAAATTATTATTTATTATATATTAATTATTTATTTATTTAAATATATTACTTCAATTATTGGTGTCATAATTTGCATAATAACGTTTTGGCAACATAAAAAAAAATCATACTAGGTTAAGAAAAAAAGTTCCTTACATTTCAAAAGAAAAAAAATCTTTTTTAAATTAATTATTTCAATTCAATTTTATTTGTATAGTGTTTTAATAATGTATATTGGGTCAAGGCAGCTTTATATAATGTAAAAAAATATAAAAATAAATAAATCTATTACAATTAAATTAAACTTTTATATTTAAATTGATGTGTATTTCTCCCAGATGAGCAGCCTGGAGTGACTGTGGCAAGGAAAACCTCTTTTAGATAGTATCAGGAAGAAACCTTGAAAGGAACCGGAATCAAAAGTGGAACTCATCCTCATCTGGGTGACACCAAGAGTGTGATTATAAATCATTAAGACTTTAAATACAATGGAGAGTGAAAAATATCATGAACACCAGAGTGTTTGATTAAGTGTAATGTCCTTTGTCCTATACAGTCAGTTGAGGTTGTGGAACCAGGAGCTCCTGAGCAGCTCATAAATCAGCTTAACGTCTGAGATCATTAGAGATTCAACACCAACTCCTCCATGCCAGAGCCTTTAAATGAGCAATGACGGAGAAACAGCAGATGTAGAAGGTTATTTTGCGTATTGATTAAGAGAATGTTTATGCTCATTGTATGAAATCTTCATGAAGCAGGATCCAACTGGAGCTGAAACATCTCTAGATGGTTTGGGAAGAGGTCAGAATATGTTGACGGGGGAAATCGCAATAGGTTGAGAATAAATTCCAAAACATTCATGAAACACAATTTGGATTGTGAAAAAAAAAAATCGAATATATGATATGATGATGAGAAAAAATATTTCGAGGGAAAAACAAGAGATTTTTTTTTTCTAATCAGACTTTTTGAAACACGTTTAGATCGGAACTGGATGTGACTGGACGCGTGATCGGATGTGTTCTGGTCAGCGATCAAAATGGTCCGTGAGCATTCTTTCTAACTGTCTGCACTTATCTCTGAATCTAATCATCTGGTCTGAAAAAACAAACAACAAACGAACAAACAAATAAATAAATGAATCAGAATCTGACTCGGGTTCTGCTGTCAGAAGCTCTCAGAGTCCGAGGCTGTTCCGCCGAAGCCGATCGCGTTTGACAAGCGTCTATTCAGCTCGAAACCAGAACAATTGACACCAGACGCCTCGGTGAAAAGCAACAAAGCAAAATAAAAGGAACAATGAATAATTCTGAATATTATTTCCCTTCTGAACAACCAACAGTGTTTTACATCAACACACATCGCACTGCGGTGTGTGTGATTAATCCGCTGCACACAATTAATCACAACGACACGGTTAGAAAACACAAACACACACACACACACACACACACACACACACACACACACACACACACACACATCGCACAGTGTTGTAACTGCGCTGAGGGAGTGTGTTAATAAATCACGGAGCTGAATGGTGACTCCATCACATCCTCATCTCAACTCCGCTGTAATTCTGTTCCTCCAGAAACCCCTGATTTCACATCACACTTTATTTCATCGAGGAAAATATTTACGGTGTACCAGACTGTTTTTATTCCACAATATATTCAACAATATATTTATTGTATTTTATATATATAATATATATAAATATATATTTCTATTTTATACCCAGTATAAAGAATTTCTCAAGGATTCAACATTTCTTTTTTTTTATTTCCTATTATATTTCCTTCACATATCTTTTGTTATAGAGTGCCATTGAGTGTTATAGAGTATTGTATAGTAAAAGACGGCCTTGGAAAGTACATGTAGCGTATTATTGATTATATTATTGCTGTACAATAATATAGAGAATTAAATAGAGCGTTATAAAGTATTACTTTAAATATTAGAGAGCAATATAGATTAATATAGAGTATAATGTACGGTATTATTGAGCATCATAAAGAATTATAGAGCGTTATATAGCACTGTGTAGTAATATTGAGCCTTATACAGTATTATAGCTTTTCACTGAGAGTATTACTACAGAATAATGTATAGTAATAAAGTATTATAGCATGGTTTTGAGGAATATGGATTGTTATTGAGTATTATAAAGCATTATAGAGTCGTATAAAAGATTTTAGAGTAGTAAAGAATCACAAAGTATTAGGAGCCTTATATTATGATGTGAAGTATTATAGAGACATTTGTATGGTATTACAGAGTATTAACTGCTGGTTTAGACAGTTATGTAGTGTATTATAATGTACAGTAGACACTTGGAGAGAGTATTATAATCTATTATGGACTGGTATAGAGTGCATTGTAAAGTATTAAAGAGTATTACAAAGTGTATAATAGAGTATAATTGTGTATTATAGAGTATTATAAAGTGTATAATTGTGTTATTGTGTGTATAACAGTGTATTATAGAGTATTACAGAGTGTATTATAGAGTATAATTGTGTATAATAGAGAATTATAGAGTGTATTATTGAGTATTATAGATTTTTACTAAGTGTATTATAGAGTGTATAATAGTGGTATAGAGTGTATATTAGAGTAATATAGAGTGTATTATAGAGTGTATATTAGAGTAGTATAGAGTGTATTATAGCGTATTACAGAGTGTATTATAGAGTGTATAATAAAGTAGTATAGAGTGTATTATAGAGTATTACAGAGTGCATTATAGAGTGTATATTAGAGTAGTATAGAGTGTATTATAGCGTATTACAGAGTGTATTATAGAGTGTATAATAAAGTAGTATAGAGTGTATTATAGAGTGTATATTAGAGTAGTATAGAGTGTATTATAGCGTATTACAGAGTGTATTATAGAGTGTATATTAGAGTAATATAGAGTGTATTATAGCGTATTACAAAGTGTATTATAGAGTGTATATTAGAGTAGTATAGAGTGTATTATAGCGTATTACAGAGTGTATTATAGAGTGTATATTAGAGTAGTATAGAGTGTATAATAGAGTAGTATAGAGTGTATTATAGAGTGTATATTGGAGTAATATAGAGTGTATTATAGAGTGTATAATAGTAGTATAGAGTGTATATTAGAGTAATATAGAGTGTATTATAGAGTGTATATTAGAGTAATATAGAGTGTATTATAGCGTATTACAGAGTGTATTATAGAGTGTATATTAGAGTAATATAGAGTGTATTATAGCGTATTACAGAGTGTATTATAGAGTGTATATTAGAGTATTATAGAGTGTATAATAGAGTTGTATAGAGTGTATTATAGCGGATTACAGAGTGTATTATAGAGTGTATAATAGAGTATTATAGAGTGTATTATAGAGTATTACAGAGTGTATTATAGAGTTTATAATAGAGTAGTATAGAGTGTATTATAGAGTGTATATTAGAGTAATATAGAGTGTATTATAGCGTATTACAGAGTGTATTATAGAGTGTATATTAGAGTAATATAGAGTGTATTATAGCGTATTACAGAGTGTATTATAGAGTGTATATTAGAGTATTATAGAGTGTATAATAGAGTTGTATAGGGTGTATTATAGCGGATTACAGAGTGTATTATAGAGTGTATATTAAAGTATTATAGAGTGTATAATAGAGTTGTATAGAGTGTATTATAGCGGATTACAGAGTGTATTATAGAGTGTATATTAAAGTAGTATAGAGTGTATTATAGAGTATTACAGAGTGTATTATAGAGTGTATAATAGAGTAGTATAGAGTGTATTATAGAGTGTATATTAGAGTATTATAGAGTGTATAATAGAGTTGTATAGAGTGTATTATAGAGTATTACAGAGTGTATTATAGAGTGTATAATAGAGTAGTATAGAGTGTATTATAGAGTGTATATTAGAGTATTATAGAGTGTATAATAGAGTTGTATAGAGTGTATTATAGCGGATTACAGAGTGTATTATAGAGTGTATAATAGAGTAGTATAGAGTGTATTATAGAGTGTATATTAGAGTAATATAGAGTGTATTATAGAGTGTATAATAGTAGTATAGAGTGTATATTAGAGTAATATAGAGTGTATTATAGAGTGTATATTAGAGTAATATAGAGTGTATTATAGCGTATTACAGAGTGTATTATAGAGTGTATATTAGAGTAATATAGAGTGTATTATAGCGTATTACAGAGTGTATTATAGAGTGTATATTAGAGTAATATAGAGTGTATTATAGCGTATTACAGAGTGTATTATAGAGTGTATATTAGAGTAGTATAGAGTGTATTATAGCGTATTACAGAGTGTATTATAGAGTGTATAATAGAGTATTATAGAGTTTATTATAGAGTATTACAGAGTGTATTATAGAGTGTATATTAGAGTATTATAGAGTGTATTATAGCGTATTACAGAGTGTATTATAGAGTGTATAATAAAGTAGTATAGAGTGTATTAAAGCGTATTACAGAGTGTATTATAGAGTGTATATTAGAGTATTATAGAGTGCATTATAGCGTATTACAGAGTGTATTATAGAGTGTATATTAGAGTAGTATAGAGTGTATTAAAGCGTATTACAGAGTGTATTATAGAGTGTATATTAGAGTATTATAGAGTGTATTATAGCGTATTACAGAGTGTATTATAGAGTGTATATTAGAGTAGTATAGAGTGTATTATAGCGTATTACAGAGTGTATTATAGAGTGTATAATAGAGTAGTATAGAGTGTATTATAGCGTATTACAGAGTGTATTATAGAGTGTATATTAGAGTAGTATAGAGTGTATTATAGCGTATTACAGAGTGTATTATAGAACCCAGCCATTAGGGGGGCACAAGCCAGTGTACTCTTAGTGCCGGTCCCAAGCCCGGGTAAATGGGGAGGGTTGCGTTAGGAAGGGCATCCAGCGTAAAACATGTGCCAAATCAAATATGCGGATCACAAATGAGAATTTCATACCGGATCGGTCGAGGCCCGGGTTAACAACGACCGCCACAGGTATCGTTAGCCGACAGGGTACCGGTGGAAATTGGGCTACTGTTGGCCGAAGGAGGAGAAGGAGAGGAGGAAGGCGTCTACAGAGACGGCAGGAAAAGGAGCAGTGTAGGAGAGTAGAGGTTCGGGTTGGTACTTTAAATGTTGGTACTATGACGGGTAAAGGGAGAGAGATAGCTGATATGATGGAGAGGAGAAAGGTGGATGTGTTGTGTGTTCAGGAGACCAAGTGGAAAGGGAGTAAGGCCAGGAACATTGGAGGTGGGTTTAAACTGTTTTATCATGGTGTGGATGGGAAGAGAAATGGTGTAGGGGTGATTCTGAAGGAAGAGTACAGTAAGAGTGTAGTGGAGGTGAAGAGAGTTTCTGATAGGGTGATGATCGTGAAGGTGGAAGTTGAAGGGATGATGATAAATGTCATCAGTGCCTATGCTCCACAAGTTGGCTGTGAGATGGAGGAGAAGGAAAGATTCTGGAGTGAATTAGATGAAGTGGTAGATGGTGTACCTAGGAAAGAACGATTGGTGATTGGGGCAGACTTTAATGGGCATGTAGGTGAAGGGAACAGAGGTGATGAGGAGGTGATGGGTAGGTATGGTTTTAAGGAGAGGAATGTGGAAGGGCAGATGGTGGTAGATTTTGCTAAAAGGATGGAAATGGCAGTGGTGAACACGTATTTTAAGAAGAAGGAGGATCATAGGGTGACATATAAGAGTGGAGGAAGGTGCACACAGGTGGATTATCTTCTGTGTAGGAGATGCAACCTGAAGGAGATTGGAGACTGTAAGGTGTTGGCGGGGGACAGTGTAGCTAGACAGCATCGAATGGTGGTCTGTAGGATGGTTTTGGAGGCGAAGAAGAAGAGGAGGAAAGTAAGGTTTGAAAGAAGAATAAGATGGTGGAAACTGAAGGAGGAAGAGTGTAGTGTGAGGTTCAGGGAAGAGGTCAGACAGGGGCTTGGTGGTGGTGAAGAGGTGCCGGATGATTGGGCAACTACCGCAGGAGTGATGAGGGAGGCAGCTAGAAAAGTACTTGGTGTGACATCTGGAAATAGAAAGCAAGACAAGGAGACGTGGTGGTGGAATGAGGAAGTGCAGGAGAGCATTAGGGGAAAGAGATTGGCAAAACAGAAGTGGGATCGACAGAGTGATGAGAAAAGTAGGCAGGAGTACAAGGAGATGCGGCAGCAGGTTAAAAGGGATGTGGCGAAAGCCAAGGAAAAGGCATATGAGGAACTGTATAAGAGGTTGGACACTAAGGAAGGAGAAAAGGATTTATACCGATTGGCCAAGCAGAGGGACCGAGCTGGGAAGGATGTACTGCAAGTTAGAGCAATAAAGGATGGAGAGGGAAATGTGTTGACTAGTGAGGAGAGTGTGTTGAGAAGATGGAGGGAGTATTTTGAGCAGCTGATGAATGAGGAAAATCAGAGAGAGAGAAGGTTGGAGGATGTGGAGTTGGTGAAGCAGGATGTAGATAGGATTAGTAAGGAGGAAGTGAGAGCAGCGATTAAGAGGATGAAGAATGGAAAGTCGGTTGGACCAGATGACATACCGGTAGAAGCGTGGAGATGTTTAGGAGAGATGGCAGTGGAGTTTTTAACCAGATTGTTTAACAGGATTCTGGAAGGGGAGAGGATGCCTGAGGAATGGAGAAGGAGTGTGCTGGTACCGATCTTTAAGCATAAGGGAGATGTGCAAACCTGCAGTAACTACAGGGGAATTAAGTTGATCAGTCACACCATGAAGTTATGGGAAAGAGTAGTGGAAGCCAGGCTGAGAGAAGAGGTGACCATCTGTGAGCAACAGTATGGTTTCATGCCGAGGAAGAGCACCACAGATGCCTTATTTGCTTTGAGGATGTTGATGGAGAAGTATAGAGAAGGACAGAAGGAGCTGCATTGTGTATTTGTGGATTTAGAGAAAGCGTACGACAGGGTGCCGAGAGAGGAGTTGTGGTATTGTATGAGGAAGTCAGGTGTGTCAGAGAAGTATTTGAGGGTGGTGCAGGACATGTATGAGGACAGTGTGACGGCAGTAAAGTGTGCAGTAGGTACGACAGACTGGTTCAGGGTGAAGGTTGGACTACATCAAGGATCGGCCCTGAGCCCTTTCCTGTTTGCAGTGGTGATGGACAGGTTGACGGACGAGGTCAGACAGGAGTCTCCCTGGACTATGATGTTTGCAGATGATATTGTGATTTGTGGTGAGAGTAGAGAGCAGGTTGAGAAGAGCCTGGAGAGGTGGAGATATGCGCTTGAGAGAAGGGGAATGAAAGTCAGTAGGAGTAAGACAGAGTACATGTGTGTGAATGAGAGGGAGGGCAGTGGAGTGATGCGGTTGCAGGGTGAAGAGGTGAAGAAGGTGGAGGAGTTCAGGTACCTGGGGTCAACAGTGCAAAGTAATGGAGAGTGTGTTAGGGAAGTAAAGAAAAGAGTGCAGGCAGGGTGGAGTGGGTGGAGAAGAGTGACAGGAGTGATTTGTGATAGAAGAGTATCTGCAAGAATGAAAGGGAAAGTTTATAGGACTGTGGTGAGACCTGCGATGTTGTATGGATTAGAGACAGTGGCATTGAGTAAAAGACAGGAGGTGGAGCTGGAGGTAGCAGAGCTGAAGATGTTGAGGTTTTCGTTGGGAGTGACGAGGATGGACAAGATTAGAAATGAGTTTATTAGAGGGACAGCACATGTAGGATGTTGTGGTGACAAGGTGAGGGAGGCGAGATTGAGATGGTTTGGACATGTGCAGAGAAGGGACATGAATTATATTGGTAGAAAAATGCTGAAGATGGAGCCACCAGGTAGGAGGAAAAGAGGAAGGCCAAGGAGGAGGTTCATGGATGTGGTGAGGGAAGACATGCAGGTAGTTGGTGTAAAAGAGGCAGATATAGAGGACAGGGTGGTATGGAGACGGATGATCCGCTGTGGCGACCCCTAATGGGAGCAGCCGAAAGAAAAAGAAGAAGAAGACAGAGTGTATTATAGAGTGTATATTAGAGTAGTATAGAGAGTGTATTATAGCGTATTAGAGAGTGTATTATAGAGTGTATATTAGAGTATTATAGAGTGTATAATAGAGTTGTATAGAGTGTATTATAGCGGATTACAGAGTGTATTATAGAGTGTATAATAGAGTATTATAGAGTGTATTATAGAGTATTACAGAGTGTATTATAGAGTGTATAATAGAGTAGTATAGAGTGTATTATAGAGTGTATATTAGAGTAATATAGAGTGTATTATAGCGTATTACAGAGTGTATTATAGAGTGTATATTAGAGTATTATAGAGTGTATAATAGAGTTGTATAGAGTGTATAATAGAGTATTATAGAGTGTATTATAGAGTATTACAGAGTGTATTATAGAGTGTATAATAGAGTAGTATAGAGTGTATTATAGAGTGTATATTAGAGTAATATAGAGTGTATTATAGCGTATTACAGAGTGTATTAAAGAGTGTATATTAGAGTAATATAGAGTGTATTATAGCGTATTACAGAGTGTATTATAGAGTGTATATTAGAGTAATATAGAGTGTATTATAGCGCATTACAGAGTGTATTATAGAGTGTATAATAGAGTATTATAGAGTGTATTATAGAGTATTACAGAGTGTATTATAGAGTGTATATTAGAGTAATATAGAGTGTATTATAGAGTATTACAGAGTGTATTATAGAGTGTATATTAGAGTAGTATAGAGAGTGCATTATAGAGTGTATAATAGAGAGTGTATAATAGAGTAGTATAGAGTGTATTATAGCGTATTACAGAGTGTATTATAGAGTGTATATTAGAGTATTATAGAGTGTATAATAGAGTTGTATAGAGTGTATTATAGCGGATTACAGAGTGTATTATAGAGTGTATATTAGAGTATTATAGAGTGTATAATAGAGTTGTATAGAGTGTAATATAGCGGATTACAGAGTGTATTATAGAGTGTATATTAGAGTAGTATAGAGTGTATTATAGAGTATTACAGAGTGTATTATAGAGTGTATAATAGAGTAGTATAGAGTGTATTATAGAGTGTATATTAGAGTATTATAGAGTGTATAATAGAGTTGTATAGAGTGTAATATAGCGGATTACAGAGTGTATTATAGAGTGTATATTAGAGTAGTATAGAGTGTATTATAGAGTATTACAGAGTGTATTATAGAGTGTATAATAGAGTAGTATAGAGTGTATTATAGAGTGTATATTAGAGTATTATAGAGTGTATAATAGAGTTGTATAGGGTGTATTATAGCGGATTACAGAGTGTATTATAGAGTGTATATTAAAGTATTATAGAGTGTATAATAGAGTTGTATAGAGTGTATTATAGCGGATTACAGAGTGTATTATAGAGTGTATATTAGAGTAGTATAGAGTGTATTATAGAGTATTACAAAGTGTATTATAGAGTGTATAATAGAGTAGTATAGAGTGTATTATAGAGTGTATATTAGAGTATTATAGAGTGTATAATAGAGTTGTATAGAGTGTATTATAGAGTATTACAGAGTGTATTATAGAGTGTATAATAGAGTAGTATAGAGTGTATTATAGAGTGTATATTAGAGTATTATAGAGTGTATAATAGAGTTGTATAGAGTGTATTATAGCGGATTACAGAGTGTATTATAGAGTGTATAATAGAGTAGTATAGAGTGTATTATAGAGTGTATATTAGAGTAATATAGAGTGTATTATAGAGTGTATAATAGTAGTATAGAGTGTATATTAGAGTAATATAGAGTGTATTATAGAGTGTATATTAGAGTAATATAGAGTGTATTATAGCGTATTACAGAGTGTATTATAGAGTGTATATTAGAGTAATATAGAGTTTATTATAGAGTATTACAGAGTGTATTATAGAGTGTATATTAGAGTAATATAGAGTGTATTATAGCGTATTACAGAGTGTATTATAGAGTGTATATTAGAGTAGTATAGAGTGTATTATAGCGTATTACAGAGTGTATTATAGAGTGTATAATAGAGTATTATAGAGTTTATTATAGAGTATTACAGAGTGTATTATAGAGTGTATATTAGAGTAATATAGAGTGTATAATAGAGTAGTATAGAGTGTATTATAGAGTGTATATTAGAGTAATATAGAGTGTATTATAGCGTATTACAGAGTGTATTATAGAGTGTATATTATAGTAATATAGAATGTATTATAGCGTATTACAGAGTGTATTATAGAGTGTATAATAGAGTATTATAGAGTGTATTATAGCGTATTACAGAGTGTATTATAGAGTGTATATTAGAGTAATATAGAATGTATTATAGCGTATTACAGAGTGTATTATAGAGTGTATAATAGAGTAATATAGAATGTATTATAGCGTATTACAGAGTGTATTATAGAGTGTATAATAGAGTATTATAGAGTGTATAATAGAGTATTATAGAGTGTATTATAGAGTATTACAGAGTGTATTATAGAGTATTACAGAGTGTATTATAGAGTGTATATTAGAGTAATATAGAGTGTATTATAGAGTATTACAGAGTGTATTATAGAGTATTACAGTGTATAAATGAAGATTAATGAACTGCAGGATCATGATGGAGGAGTGGAGAAAAACAGTGCACTCTTCCTGAAACACCATAGGATTTTCTCTTCAAGCCGGAGTGAGGGATTGATAAAGAGAATAAATACTGTAAACTGCAGAGTTTTCCTCGTTTCACTCCGTCTCTGAGATGTGACTCCCACCTTACTTCTGATGCGTGACTCTCACGCTGCCTCAGAGATGTGACTCTCACGACGCTTCTGAGATGTGAATCTCCAGTCCCCTGAGACATGACTCTCATGCCGCCTCAAAAACGTGACTCTCACAGCACCTCAGAGACGTGACTCTCACACTGTCTCAGTGACGTGACTCTCACAGCACTTTAGAGACGTGACTTTAACAGCACCTTAGAGACGTGACTCTCACAGCACCTTAGAGATGTGACTCTCACACCGCCTCAGTGACGTGGCTCTCACGCAGCCTTTGAGATTTGACTCTCACGCGGCCTCAGAGACGTGACTCTTATGCCACTTCTGAGATGTGACTCTCATGTCACCTCTGAGACGTGACTCTCCAGTCCCCTGAGACGTGACTTTCCAGTCCCCTGAGACGTGACTCTCATGCCGACTAAGAAAAGTGACTCTCCGTACTCTCGCTCCGTACTCTCACGCCACTTTTGAGACGTGACCATCACGCCGCCTCAGAGACCGTACTCTCACGCCACTTCTGAGACGTGACCCTACCGCCGCTTCAGAGACCGTACTCTCATGCCACTTCTGAGATGTGACTCTCACGCCGCCTCAGATACCGTACTCTCACGCTGCTTTTGAGACGTGACCCTCACGCTGCTTTAGAGACATGACTCTCATGTCACCTCTGAGACGTGACTTTCCAGTCCCCTGAGACGTGACTCTCATGCCGACTAAGAGAAGTGATTTCACACTGCCTCAGAAATGTGACTCTCACGCTGCCTCGCCACATTCTTTCAGTCTGTCAGTGTTCATGGTTTTCATAAACTTTCTTATTTCCTTCCCACCAAAACTCTCTCTCTCTCTCTCTCTCTCTCTCTCTCTCTCTCTCTCTCTCTTTCTCTCTCTCAGTAAAAAGCACCCAGACTTGATTCGATTTCACATCTTTATTCACTCGAGTCACGTGTGGCAGCAAGTGACAAACGGAGGACGTGTTAATCATGTAGAAGAGTTAAAGCACCACTGAAACATTGCTGGAAAGCAGTCAGAGGAAAGGAAGAAAAACGGCTGCACAAGAAAAGGAAAAGAGAAAGAGGAAATGGAAGTGAGAGAAAAAGTAATGAAAGAGTGTTTTCACTGTTTTCTCTTTCTTTCTTTCTTTCTTTCTTTCTTTCTTTCTTTCTTTCTTTCTTTCTTTCTTTCTTTCTTTCTTTCTTTCTTTCTTTCCTTCTTTTACTTTCATTCTTTTTCCTTTATAAATTTTTTCCTTGTCTTTGCTTCTCACTTTCACTCTTTCTTTATTTTCTTCATCTCGTTTTCGCTTGTCTTCCTTTTCTGTCCTTTCCTCCCTTTCTTTTTCTTTTCGTTCCCTTTGATTTATATTTTCTTTTCCCCTTTTTCTTTCTTTCTTTCTTTCTTTCTTTCTTTCTTTCTTTCTTTCTTTCTTTCTTTCTTTCTTTCTTGTGATTATGGAAGCTCTCTTTCTCTCTCTCTCTCTCTCTCTCTCTCTCTCTCTCTCTCTCTCTCTCTCTCTCTCTCTCTCTCTCTCTCTCTCTCTCCCCCTCTGTGAGCTGCATTGTTTTTTCTCTGCACTCTGTAGAACACAGACTTTTCTCCTGCATTGTTTGTTCACAGGAGGATTTTTTTTTTTCTGCCTGGATTGGTGGATTATCTGCCATTCTTCATGACTAATGCTCTCAGGTTGGGGCAGGTTGGATAGGGAGCGTCGATGGAAGCCATTTTCACCTCTCTCCAGAGATGTTTAATAGGGTTCAGCTCAGGGGACATTCAGACATTCCCTCTAGGACTCTGTCCCTAAGCCACTCCGGTGTGCTTAGTGTTTGTATGACCTTCAGCCCAATTTGAGGTCTTGAGTGCTGTGGAAGTTTTTATTGAGGAAATCTCTGTACTTTGCTCTTTTTAGATTTTCCTGAACACTGACCAGCTGCCACATTCCTGCTTCAGAAAAGAAAATCCACCCCACAGCACGATGCCTCCACCACCATGCAACATGCTTGTGCAAGTGATGAGCAGGGCCTGGTTTCCTCCAGACAGAACGTTCAGCATTGAGGCCGAACTGTTTCATCTTGGTTTTATCCAACCAGAAAAAAATGGATAGACATTTCTAGAATTCTGTTTTAACTTTGGCATTATGGGGGTACTGAGTGTAGATCCATTAGCGAAAAGATCAATCTGAATGATCAGGCTGCAACATAATAACATTGAAAGGGGTCTGAATACTTTCCGGATGCACTGTATATATATTTAATAGCAATCAGGAAACCTTCTTAAACAGAGCGACACAAACAAAACGGTTTACATGTACACAACGTGTTACTGGAAGGAATAACCGAGTGTTAAAGGCAGAATATTGCAGTCGACTGAGCGAAACCTGCTGAAAACCCACTATATCCGAGATACACAACTCGAACCTGCATTCCTGATCTTTAAAGTTTAAAACTAATATTAAAGTAGAAATCGTGGCAAACCTTTTTAATAGGAAAATCTGCTTTCATTCTTTTATAACTAAAAGTGCAAATAAGCTGCAAAGAGGTGGAACTTCCTTCTTTCTTTCCTTTCCTTCCTTTCCTTTTATTTCCTTTCCCTCCTCAATGCTGTTATACTCACTCCTCTGTTTAGCTCCATAGTTTGCTTCAAGTTTGCTTCAAGATTGCAATAAACCGAGCGAATCCTGTCAAACGTCTGGTTTATCCAAGATAAGCAACATTCCTGACCTTTGACCCCTTAGGTTTTAAGGCTATTTTTTGCTGACTGAATGCTCTGCTAGCTCTGAAATTAATGTAGACCCCTCAACTAAAGATAGAAAGACCCCAGAGGAGTGTGTTTGTCCTGGGGATGCAAGAGAGCGAAAGCCTTATTTACTGTGAGATATGGAAGAGTGTGTATGTGTGTAAATAAATAAATAAATAAATAAATAAAAGGCTGACCCTGTGCTCCTGATTCTCAAGAGCACTGGAAGTGTAAACGCTTAAATAAACACATCTTCTAGGTGAAGTAAAAAAAATTAAAACCCTGTTCCTGTAGAACGCCGTAATCGGTCGTGACGTCCATATTCATAACTCGCAAATGCATTAAAAAATTCATTAAGTTCATCTTTTGAGTGATTTACGATTAAAAACTCACTCCATCTGTTTGCCGCTTTTCTCGCCTTTCGGGTGCAGCAGGATTTCTGGCCCGTGTAACTCCACATATTATTTATTGTCATCAGGATTTCTATCATTATTGCACCTAATGGTCACACATGAGAACTGCAACAAGAGTATCTGGACACTCCACTTGTCCACCCATGTGTTTATCTTTGGATGCTGTAGCAGGACATTTTCCCCCTCAATGTAACTAGAAGAACCAAACATGTTCCAGCTTGACAATGTCTCTGTGCACAAAGCCAGCTCCATGAAAATTTGCTTTGCATGGGTTGGAGTGGAAGGTCTCCTCCTATAGAGCTCTAAACCCTGTTGAACACCTTTGGGATGAATGTGAACGCTGACTGCACCCCCAGACCTCCTCACCTTCTCACCTACATCACTACCTGACTTTAATAAACACACATGTGGATGAAAGAATCTCTACAAAATCTAGTGGAACATCACAGAAGAGTGGCGCTCATTATAAGAGTAAATGGAGACTAAACGAGGAATGGGATTTTCAAAAAGGAGCACATAGCAATCGTATAGTCAGGTGTCTACAGACTTTTGGCCACATGGTGTAAGAATTTGCGAACAAACATTTCTAAAAAATATGATGTTTGATTAATTAATAATTAGGCAAATGTTTCTTTCTGTCTTCCTTTCTAGCAGGAAAGTTTAAACAAAAGAAAAACCGAAATAATTAAATATTTTAAATAAAACAATGAATAATGTATCTTTGAATGCGTCACTCTTATTATTGTCCAGATGATGTGTGACGATTGTACTGTGTGCTGACTGCCCCATTTAGCTTCACAGTTATTATTGCACCTAGTGGTCAAACATCAGAACTGCAACAATCACTAATATATAGAGGCCCATTGAGGCAGGATTGAAGCTGCCCCAGTCTCACTGTATAAACAAGCAAAAGAGCAACAAAATGATCATCTGGCAAAATTAGTTTCAAAATACTCAGCAATTAGCAACTAATCAGGCAATATTTATTTTCCACTAATCCCTTACTTAAACCAGACGACTTCATTTATATTTCTATTTAATTAAAAGTATAAAATTCTTGGGGTTTTTTTTAACACCCACACACGCTCTCATCAGAACCGTAGGTTTACACTCGTAGTCTCGGCATCATTTCTTATTCAACAATTTTTTCATTTTTATAAAAAAAAAAACAAATTCAATGTGGTGAGAAACGGTATGATTTTCTGACATGTAGTGGAAACTTTTCCAACAATTAAAACATTTTGATAAAATACACAAACTTTATTTTATTAAAAAAATGTTGTGTTCAATATGGTAATTAAATTTTTTTTATATTTAATACATTTTATATTTAATAAATCTATTAATTTGGAGTGCAAAATGAGCAACACCTGATGCACCTTCTACTTTTTCTTATTATAAAAAATGACGTTGTTTTAAACATTAGAACGCCTCCACAACACCCAACATTATGTGTTTGCAAAAAAATTCCAGATCTATTCTTTATATTCTCCAGGGTTCGTCTCTTCCTGCGTTTTTCTCTTGTGTTTTTGCTCGAGAGAGAACGGACGTACCCTCGACACACCCGGTTGTAAACATATGAGCGAGAGAGCGTTGTTGAAGTCGTGTGCTATCGCTAGCCAAGGTTTCCTTTCTTCATATTCTGCTCAGAAAAAAAAAAACTCAGACATGCCAAGTGAAAACCAACTCCAGTCAAAAAAAAAAAAAAAAAAAAAAGATTTTTTTCTTTTTTAGAAATAAGTGAGAAAGGCGGAATAAATACAATATAGCCTCAGGAAGTCGGACACTCGAGTGGAGACGATGATGAAAAGAATGAGAGTTTTTGTGGACTTTTCTCTTTGTGGTGTGTGTGTGTGTGTGTGTGTGTGTGTGTGTGTGTGTGTGTGTGTGTGTGTGTGTGTGTGTAGTTTGAGAAGTTTCTCTCTTAACTTGGGCGTGAACAATTTTTGAACGATCCTAAAAATAAATCCAAGGCTGTGTTTAGGCTCAGGGTGGAAACGTGGACTTCTGAGTCTGAAGCAAGAGACAGACGTCTAGCCGATAGACAGACATCCAGACGTAGGTCTATCTCTGCATTCTGATACAAAGTTATTTAATCAGTGGAATAGAAAATCTGGGACGTCTATTTTTTGTTTGATTTTTCACAGGGCAAATGTGCAGATGACCGTCTGACCGTCCTCAGGAAGCTCCTTAAGCTCTGTGTTTAATTATAACCAGCACGGCCGCCAAACGGGATTCGAGTAATCACAACCAAATGTGGAGCAACACGGGGCAACAGCAGCAAAAAAAAGCAAAGCAAAGCGACACCGAATGGAGGAGGGGGACGGAACCTTTTGTCAGAACTTTTGGCACCAGGTTTTCCCACTTGCCTTTAAATAAATATCGCGTCAAGATCCTCCTCCTCCTCCTCCTCTTCCTCTTCTAAGATCATGACTCAAGTCCTAAAATAAACTAAGCACTCAGGAACAGAAGTCCAAAATACACCAGCAAGAAAAAAAAAAAAAAAGATATAAATATATTTATTTAAATAAAAATATATTTCCCAGCCAAGACGAGATCGAGGCAGCAGTGTCAACTTCCTGTCAACCTACACGTCCTGAAAAAACAACAAAAAAACAGGCAAGTCCAGGATCCAGGAGCTTAGGAACTTACCATCCTGTTGTGCTGTAGTCCGAAACGCCCAGACGGTCAGGGTGTGTCCGATAAATCATACAAGATTGGTCTCTCTAAATCGCAGCATGAGGCCTTAATCTTCCTCTCTCTTTCTCTCTCCTTCATGTAGTCTTTCTTTCCGATTTTCTTTCACACTCTTTCTATTTCCATGCAGTCGCTCTGAACCCCCCCCCTCTCCGACTTTTCCATTAACACACACGCCGTGGCCAAGTCCCTGCCCCTGAGCCTGGAGGAATTCCCTGGACTCTGCGTACGCCAGCCGCTATTTGCGTCTGCACGAGATCGAGACTTGCCACCGTGCAAAAGAAAAAAAGAAAGCAAGAAAAAACGGAGGGAGAAAGAGAGAAAAAAAGCTGAAATTCTGCACCAGTTACAGAGTTAAACCCCCCACCCCCCTCTTTTGCCCCAGTCAGATTTATATACAGGACACACATGTGGAGAGGCCAGGAAGGGGGGGGGGGGCTTTCTGTGACCCCTGTCTATATATATATATATATATATATATATATATATATATATATATATATATATATATATATATATATATATATTTATATGTGTGTGTGTGTGTGTGTGTGTGTGTGTGTGTGTGTGTGTCTGTGTGTTTGAGACAGAAAAAAGGTTCACCCCCCCCCACACACACACACACTTTCTCTCTCTCTTCTGTTTATTTGCCTGCAAAAGAAAAATCAGCCCAAAACAAAACCCCACGATCTTTTTCCTTTTTATTTTTCTCCTCACGAAAATTCGAAGACTGAAATATAAAAGTAATCACCTGATTCCATTTTAGGGTACGACATTACATAGTGTGTGTGTGTGTGTGTGTGTGTGTGTGTGTGTGTGTGTGTGTAGTAGTGCGATCTGATATTGTAAGAACGAAACATAGTCGTGATGAAAATCTTAATATTTTTAGTGTATTAAATTCTGGTTCGATGTAATATACATACTCTAAACTAGCAAAGCTGCTGTTCTGAGGACAGAGAGGCAGCAATTGTTCTTCGTGAGCTGCAGATGATGATCGAGGTCAAGCTGATGGTTGAAACAGAGCTGCCTGTGTCAGAGAAGGAGACGGAAAAGTCTGAGGAGGGAAAATTATTTTATCTGCATTTGGAACGTCGCTGTTTAACTTTTTGGAAATTAAAGAAACTTTTGGTTTGTGGATCTGAACGTTTGAGACAAGAGGCAGGGCACAATGGTTTAGAAGAATGCGCTTGAGCTGGAAGATGTGTACATGAGTGCGAGCAGACACACACACACACACACACACACAAACACAAACATATATACGAAACACACAAAGACAAAGCACACTCTGTTACTCAAATTTTCTGTCCTCGGGTCCAACACTTTTGTGAACTCCAGTTTGCCTTAAGCTTACTCTCTGACACACACACACACACACACACACACACACACACACACAAAATGCTATCTTGACGCCTGGAGGGCGGCGGGTCTCTGAACACTTGACACGTCACTAGCGACTATAATTGACAGTAGCTAAAAAAAAAGCTTGTTCATATTCTAGTCAGCTGTCACTGACTGTAAGAGTGTGTGTGTGTGTGTGTGTGTGTGTGTGTGTGTGTGTGTGTGTGTGTGTGTGTGTGTGTGTAGATATAGAATGCATATATTTTAAGAGTTAATAGAACACAGAGATGCCACGTTATAATAACATAGCATTCAGGATCCACCTCCTGGGTCCTAAAGCCTGCTGATTGTTGTGTAGCAGGTATGTGATTTTGGTAAAATATTCAAGACAGTAAAAAAAAAAAACCTGACGCCATTTTTACGACCTCTGCCTACCATCTCATGACACTGGACATCTGCTGTATCGTCACAGTCTCGTAGTTTTTGGTATGTTGAGATGCTTTTCGTCTCACCACGGCTGGATAGAGTGCTTGTTTAAGTCGCTCTTATTGCTAAGGTGGTTTGCACTTTGCCCTGCTGATTTTTTTATTCGTCTGTAATTCAAGCTGGAGACTCTTGAAATATTGAGATGCTTTTTGATATTTTCTATAAAGAGCAATTTTTGAATTTTCGTAGATTTTTTTCTAGTTGAGTCAAGTTTATTTCTATTGCGCTTTTCACAACAGACATTGTCTCAAAGCAGCTTTACAGAATTTAACAGTGAAGATGAATGGTGTGTGTTTATCCCTGATGGGCAGCCGTGGAGACTGTGGTAAGGAAAAACCCCCTTAGATGTTATGAGGAAGAAACCTTGAAAGGAACCAGACTCAAAAGGGGAACCCATCCTCATTTGGAGTGTGATTATAGTCTTTAAACAATCCAGAACAATGGAGAGTAAAAACTAACATGAGCACTGGAGTGTGTGATTATGAGTGATGATCTTTCTACAGTCTTCTACAGTCATTATGGTTATAAAACTAGAAGCTACTGAGCAACTCATAAAATAGCTCAATTTTTTGCGATCATCACAGATCCAACACCAGCGTCTCCATGCCAGAGCCTTTAAACACTCCAGGAGGTCCAAGTGTCCAAACTCTACATGAAGTGGGATCCAATTGGCACTGGTACGTCTCTAGATGGTTCAGGATGTTTGCAGGGTCGGCTCTACTTCTTTAAAGGTCTATTTTTCTCATCGATAAGGCGTTCCCAGTTACTGTGCATTGCACTGATGGTGTTTGTTTTTTGCACCATTTCCAATTATCTAGAGACCTTCAGAGAATCGGAAAACCAACCCATCCAGTCTATAATGCGGATTTTCAGAAAACCTCTTGTTTGTGTTTACTTTGCCACACAGGAAGTTATATATAAAATGTTTGCTCCCAACCTGTGGGGTACAATGCAAATGCCGAAGATGGAGAAGCCTCGGTAAATAGTCGTCATGTGCAATCGCTCAGATCAAATCCGCCTTCAAATGTCATCGGCTCAATACGGGTTTAGCACTAAGAACCCAGCGTGGAACTTTTCCAATACATGGAAGACAGGAGCTTGTTTTAACCGAACATCGTGAATGTCATGCTGTTATTTGAAAAATAGCTTTGGGAAAATAAGTGTGAAGAAAAGAAAATCATTTATTTACCAAGGAAACAAATGATGCGGTTTTTGTTCAACCTTTTTTGACTTCTTCTTTTTTTTCTCTTTTTTTCATTTTCTTCTTCTTCTTCTTCTTCTTCTCATTATTATTATTATTATTATTATTATTATATTTTTAATTACATTATGCATGGATTAAATGCAAGGTTTACAAATAAAATTTTAACATTTAAATACACAATATGGCCAAAATATTGGCAGTATAAGAATTCCTAACATGTGATTCTTCGTAGAATTGACACCAAAAAAGCTGGAGCCCTGAGATGTTATTGGTTGCAGTGGCATTACATTTTCTTTTCCCTTCAGCTAGAAGATCCAAACCTGTTCCAGCAAAACAGTGCCCTTGTGCACAAAGCCAGCTCCATAAAGATCTGCTTTACATGGGTTGGAGGGAAATATCTCCTGCTATAGAGCTCTGCTAACACCCTTGTGGCTGAAAGAATCTTCACAAAACATGTGGAACATCTTCCCAGAAGAGTGGATTTATTAACAGCAAATGTCGACTAAATGTGGAATTAGATTTCCAAAAAGCTCCTATCAATCATCTTATGGTGAGGTGTCCACAAACGTTTGTCCTTATAGTGTATAGTGTAACTTTCATTAAATAATGTCATTAAAGGAACCTTGTGAGAAACCAGACTCAAAAGGGAACCTCATCCTCAACACTGAATGTCCACTCATTACAATTCCATCATTATTACCGTGTGCAGTTATTGCCGATTAAATGCAACCTGTGGTTCTGAACCCTTGTAGAACACTGTTGATATTAATTAGAATCCAAATCCATCATCAAAATTCTTTCTCAGATCTCCTGAGAATCATTGAGAAGCTGGAGGATCTCCGCTCGCTTGCGTTCTCACCCGATTTGTGTTGATCCGCTGTACGTCGAGATCGTTAGCGAACGACTGGTGTCAAAAGTGACGATTACTTTCTGACCTACTTACGCAACTTTCCGCATCGTTTCCCAAACACATTTCCACGCAGTTCAAATCAACTCGTCTTGATTTCCCTTCGCTCTATGAGACGTCCCATCCTCCGTAATCTGCACCAAACCCGGCACTACAGAATTCCACCCAGCCTCTCGAAACGTTCTCGTAATTACTCCGCGTCACACTTTAGGACAATCAGCGCTTGATTGGAGTGAAAGACAGATTGTGAGCCTTTGGCTCCGGATCGGCCGTGAAGGCAGCGGATTACACGGTGCGACGCGAGACTGAACGACGCCCATCATTTTCATCTCATAAGTTTAATCACTCTGTGCTGAAGCAGAGATGCATTTTATTCTGCTGACAAAACATTACACAAAGAGTCTCAGATAGTTCCTGTGGAAGGTTGGACTGGCTGAAGTTGATGCTGATTAGAAGTTAGGAAAAACATTATACCCTGCCTATCTCCTACTCTCCCAATACCCTCCTGGAGTTTATGTGCTTTGGGGGGAAGGAGTAGTTTGTACAAGAAGCATTTTGTCTTCTATCTGATGTAAGATTTGTACAGGAAACTACACTATATGGACAAAAGTACTGAGACACCTCACTCTTCTGCTCATATGTGGTTCTTTCATAAACTTTTCTCACAAAGTCAGATCTACACAGTTGTATCAGATGTCTTGGGATGCAGGAGCATGAAATGTTCCCTTCACTTGAACTAGGAGATCCAAACCTGTTTCAGAATGATGAAACAATGCCCCTGTGCACAAAGCCAGCTCCATGAAGATACACTTTACACGGGCTTGAGTGGAAGATCTCCTGCTATAGAGAGCCAACTCTATTAAACACCTTTGGGATGAATCACCCCTTCAGTACCTGACTTTACTAACACTAGTGTACACTTTATTGTCATAAGTTTGCGGACACCTGGTTCTAAGTATCATATGTGCTTTTTGAGCATCACATTTAGTCTTTCAATTCCATCTACTCTTCTGGGAAGATGTTCCACTGGATTCTGGAGTCTGCTTGTGGAGATTTCTGTGGAGATTCATTCAGCTTCAAGGGTGTTTGTAAAGTCAGGTGCGGATGTAGGTGAGAAGGTGAGGAGGCCTGGGGTTTAGTCAGTGTTCACATTCATCCCAAAGGTGTTCAGTAGGGTTGGAGCTCTATAGCAGGAGATCTTTTACCAAATCCAACCCATGGGAAGCAGATCTGGAGTTGTGCAAGTGCATTGTCATGCTGGAACAGGTTTGGATCTCCTACTGTAGTGAAGGGGAAATTTCATGCTGCATCCAAAGACGTCCTGCAGAATTGTGTGCATGTGACTTTGTGGTAACAGTTGGAAGAACCACATATGGCTGGAAAAGTCTGGGTACTTTTCATTCAGAAAACTTACATTTGAATTTCCGAATGATAATTAAATAATTATAATACTAATAACTAATGCGTTTTCTATAATCCTTTCAATAAGAGTTTTCTGTATTTGTTGTATCATGTGGAGTTTATTTTATTGTGTGAACCCGGACTTTGTTGCCCCAATATCTTTCCAAAATCTGCTCCTCCAAGTTCCTCCCACAACCCATCAAACAGGGAGGGTGGAGTATAAATCGTGCTTCCTTCTGAGACACGTGAAATCAGTTGAACTGCTGCTTATATATATTCACAATCTTCACCGAACATGCAGTGAAGAATGACGTATTACGATGGGGTTAAAACCGCGGGGTTGGATCCGCTCATGTTCTCGCCACAGCTTCTCATCGAACGACTCGCTTTTCTGAAATGTAGTAGGGTAAAAAGCCAAATATTACCGATTAAAATGTCTTAAATTAAAGGTTTCCTCGAAAAATTAAAATCCGCTGATGAAGTACAGAAAGTTGAAAAATGGACGTATGTACAGTAACGTAATAAATCCGTAATAAAAAACTACTGTCCATCCCCGAGGTCACAGGTTCAGTGTTAATTCATAATGCAAGAAAGGAAATCCTGCTCGAGACTCCAATCCATTACAGGAAACCTCATAGACACTTTGAAAGACACATTAAAATGCATATATAAAACTCTAATGCATAACATTAAACGTAGCTCATTTTATTTATTTATTTATTTTTTGCTAGTTTGCTAGGAAGAGTCTGGGATGTGACACTGCAGGATCCATGAGTAAGATTTGTACAGATTGGTCTTTGTGCTGCGCGAGCAGAGCTTAACTTTAATCAGCACGGTGAATCTTTAATGTCCACGCTTCGCTACGCATAAAAGGTCCGCCCTGGTACGAATGATTAGGTCCAATCTTCTAACTCGTGATAGTGATAAGACTCGGTGTCTGCACACTTGAAAGAAATGTGTGTGAAAGACCTGCTACCTGCAGAGGTGTGTTTGTGGAGAAAAAAAAAAAAATTATATATAAATATATATATTCACAGTATCCCACAAAAGTAAGTGCACCCCTCGCATTTCAACAACCATTCCAATATCTTCTAAGGGACAATACTATAGAAATGAAATTATTTGGATTATATTATCCTCTAAAAATAACTTAAGATACAGCCATTATTATCTAAATAACTGGCAACAAAAGTGAGAACACCCTCAGTGATAACAGCTGTATGTCATGTCACCAGGCAAAGTCCCATGTCCTCTTCATCATGTTTATGTTTTTGTCTGCTTGACAGGACCATACAAATTTGTGTATCTTGTATTTGAGCAGTATAAATTTGGATCTTTGAGTCCAATTCTCTCATACTGACCACTAGATGTTCCACATGGCACCTCATGGTAAAGACTCTCTGAGGATTTGAGAATTAGAATTGTTGCTCTGCTACATGATTGCTGCAGCATTGCTTTAGAGGTTGCAGAAGCGAAAGATCCGCTTGTCAGTGTTCAGGCCGTACGCCGCACACTTCAACAAGTCGGTTTGCAGGCCGTCGTTCCAAAAGGAAGCCCTCTTCTGAAGCTGCTTACAAGAAAACCTGCAAACAGTTTGCTAAAGAAAACTGTCCAAGAGAATGGATTACTGGAAACATGCCCTGTGGTCTGGTGAGACTAAGATAAACTTGTTTGACTCACCAAGAAACCAAGAACCAAGAAAATTTTGTCTTGCCTACAGTCAAGCATGGTGGTGGTAGCATCATGGTCTGGGGCTGCTTGAGTACTGGTGAGCTGCGGTTCATTAAAGAAAACACAGATTCCAACATGTACTGTAACATTCTGAAGCAGAACATGATGCCCTCCCTTCAGAAACCAGGCTGAACAGCAGTTTTCCAATATAATAACGACCCAAAACACACCACCAAGATGATCTTGCTGAGGAGGCTGAACGTGATGAAGTGGCCAAGAATGTCTCCAGACCTGAACCACTTTTGAGCACCTGTGAGGATCATTAAGCGGAAGTTGGAGAAGCTCCATGTGTCGAACATCCAGCAGCTCCATGATGTCATTATGGAGGAGTGGAAGAGGATCCCAGCAACAACCTGTGCAGCTCTGGTGAATTCCAGGCCCAGGAGGATAAAGGCAGTGCTACATAACACTAGTGGTCACACAAAATATCAACACTTTAGACACAGTTTTGACATGTTTACTGAGGGTGTACACACTTTTGTTGCCAGTTATCTAGACAATAATGGCTGTTGAGTTATTTTCAGAGGACAGTAAATCTGTACTGATACACAAACTGCACACTGATACTCCAAAATATATACAAGTATCATTTCTATAGTATTGTCCCTTGAGAACATCTAATAAAATGTAAATGAATGATCATTTTTGTGAGATACTGAATATAGATATCATGGACAAGGGCATTATGGATAATGTAGAACAGCAGACTGAAGTGTCCGCAGTTCTAAATGTCCAGTTTATAGGCTATAAGCTATAACTCAGGCTAGCGTATAAAAAAATGGTAAATGCTCACAATCAATATTAGGTCTGCTATGACAAATGAGATCAAACCAGGATTTGCTGTACCTTAGGAATACACTGGGAGCAGAAGGAGTCATTTTTTTATGGATGGTTTTACTTACGATGGTTTTACTTACGATGTTTCGATCCTACAATATCAATACCGATACCAAATAATTGCAAAAATATTGTACCTTTCGAGCTGCAGGCGAATGTAACAGCCTACGCTCTGACCTGCTCTAGCGCACCAACGCTCGTCCATATGCCCGCTGTGACGTACATACCACCTGACCTTTCCTGCCATATGTGGTTCTTCTCCAATCTGTTACCACAATGCTGAAGGCACACAATTGCCTAGGACTAGAACTAGTTTTGACTTTCTAGTTTTGATGGGATCATCAGAACACTTTTCCATCGTAAGTCTACCTGTATACAATATACTATTGGATATTCATTTTTATTCCTACCATATAAATATTTAATACATGTTACATTTGATAGAAAGAAATTAAACTCTTCCTGTCTTTAGTTGAATAAAAAACCTGCCTTGGATTCTTTGAACTATATTTACGCTTTCCTTGCGTAAATATTCACTTGTGTGTGTGTGTGTGTGTGTGTGTGTGTGTGTGTGTGTGTGTGTGTGTGTGTGTGTGTGTGTATATATATATATATATATATATATATATATATATATATAAAATGATTTGATCTCTAATATGTCTCTGTTTGAAGATCTGCTTATTGAAATGTAATTCGTTGCAGGACATTGCACACATTTATACACCAAATAACTAAACGGCACACTTTTGGCACAAGACATATGAAGGGAATCCATGTGGCTATAAGTAGAACATCTGGAACTCTGATAGAGTGACCAGAAAACTATCACAGTCTGAAATTTAAGTTTTTCAAGGACATCGAGGTCAATTTTCTGTACAAACGCTTTACCTTTACAAACACCCAAATCTGTAAACAATATAAAGACAACTCGGTCTGCATTAGCATTCCAGGAAAAACGTTTGCTTCTCTGGTGGCATTTAGTGCAAAGTTTGTGATTTATGCATCGACTTCAGGACTTTCCATCGCACCGCAAGGTCAATGTTATGCAAACTGACCAAACATTGCTTCTCAAGTTATTTTCGATGCCTCGCCGTGCAAAGCGTCCATTTTCATCAGCGCCGAAAGCTTCCAGAGAGCCGATTTGATATGGGGTGCTGTCATAATCCCTCAATGATATACATTCTGGCAGCGAGATTACTTCGCTTTTATCTGCCGAGGTGCATAAATCCGGTCTCTGGGCGACAAAAACGACAGCAGCAGGGTATGATTATTGCGCTAATACAATTTTCCTTGTGATTCCTATTAAAGCCCTGGCACCTGTCGGATCATCCTCGAATCCTTGGACTTGAAACTTACAAAAACCTCACCCTCAACCTTTTCTCTCCTGTCCTCACCTCCCTCACCTCGTCTGCTACTGCTACAGCGAAAGCGTTTGGGCAACAACAAACACAATGAGAAAAAAATAGATGCTTTTCAGTTTTGTTTCTACAACCCCCCTCCCCCCTTCCATGTATTTATCTTTATTTTCACGCCTGCCGTTTACTTGTAGCTGACTGCGATTTGAAATCACACCCTGACTCCAAATCCTCTGGCATTTGGCCAATAATAGTTTTTGCTTCATGGACTGCTGTCACAGGTTTCGTATACTTCGCTGAGATTTTTCGTGCAGCGTGATGGAGATGGTGAAGGATTCTGTGAGCTCTGTTTTGGGTCAATCAACAAACCAGTCAGAATAGCAACCTGTGCTACATAAATAGCCTCCTCTTTCTGTTTCAGGGAAAACTGACCTCGTATTTCTTTTGATCAATCACCAAACTTCAAGCACACCTTATTGTTTACGAGTTTGGGTTGATGAAGGTTTTTTTTGGAATCACGGTGGCAGATTTGCACCAAATTTATTCCGACTTGTACAATTAAAGTGCTCCGATAATGTTGCTGGAGATAATTCTACTTGACGGAGAAGTTCGACGGTTTTTCAAGGCAAGTTAGAAATTATGCTAACGTTCATCCAATTAAATCCCTTCCTCGCTCTTCTTTCTGCAATTTGATTACATTTGTTAATGCCGGATCAGGTAATATTTCACAATGCTTTTTTCTTTCTTGTAAGTCTACATGGACTGTGAATCTGATTTTCTCCTTTATCACCAGATTTCCAGGTTGTGTGCAAAAGAGATTTCAGGTCCAGAAAGACTGCGGTTTGCAAAACTGTTCTGTACAGACAGAAGTGAACTTTACACCTATCATACGAGGTGGAATCAAAAGGTTTGAGACTAACGGTGTAACTGGTGCTATTCTGACACACATGCGTTACCAAGTCTATGATTTTATCACAGACACCAAATTAAAACAAAGAGCAAACGTGAAATTCTGCATGAAACTGGGCAAATCTGCCACAGAGACATACGCATGACATATGCTTTATCAGTGGCCGGCCGTGCGTTTGGTACCTGGGCCTTCAGTGGGGACTTACCCGACTTAATCCACCTTTTAATACCACCACTATCACGCTGCAATTATAGAAACCATCAATACTATATAAAAATGCAATATACAAACATATATATAAACAATGCATGACATTGCAACCTCCAAACCTCTACACTACAACCACAACTGTGCCACCTACATCATCTGGAGCGCTTCAGAATCATGACAAATCATGATTTAATGACAAAAACATTAGAAATTGTAATAAAATACAACCTATTTACCAGAGATGCATACTCATAATGCATACTCATAATTTGCACCTCTCCCCAGAGGCTGTAATCCAGTGGTACGGCTCGTATTTACTGGTCTGGAAGTGGTGATCAAACCCCTTCTTGGGCTGAGACACGCTAGCTAGCTTCAGGGGTAACCTCTCCTCACTATGTCTAGCTTTTCTTGAAAATTTATTTTTCAGAGACCATTCTTCCTCCGTAGGCATAAAAAAGTCTAACTCGGATGTATTAATGTGTGCAGCGCTACACACGTGTTTTACCAGTCGAACTTGGCAGTAACAATTTCCCTCTGACCAACCAATCAGAGGACACTTTGCTGAGCCAGCTGGTGCCCTGTGAGGCGAATATGAAATCTGATTGGTTAAAGAAACAGGCCCGTTAGTAATATTCTTAATGGTCGAAGAGCCTGCAGGCTGCATTCTGAAGGCTCTGAGCAGATTAGATTGACATGGCAGCACATAGAGGCTGAAATCTGATTGGACAAAAAATCTAACATCCACATACACGTACAGGAAGCAGTGCAGCCGAGAGAAACGCTACAAAATGAAGAGAATAAACTGTTGGGAATAAATTAATACAATTTCATGGAACAAATATTAAAATGTAGGTCAGTGCTTCTGATAGTGTTTAGGCCAGCAGAGAAGGCTTTGCTTTCCCTGACGGCCCACCAGTGCGCTTTACATACAGCGACGCTGTGACGAGTTGTTTGAGGTGTTTCGAGCAGCACGTCAAGAGCTGAAGAACATCGCTGGAAGACGACAAGAGATCAGCAAGGTCCTCGATGAGCTTAACCCCCTAAAATGTCGAAATTGTTCAGCAACTCGTGCATGATACTTGTCGGAGATCAATCCACATGATCACACTTCCAAACCCACCCTACTCACCAGATTTGGCTTCTGCAGACTGCAGATAAAGATCCATATTCAAGGTAGCTGTTTTAACACTGTTGCTGATCTCTAGCGCTCAAGGCGTTCAAGGACCTGGGGCTCACAAGTGGACCTCACAGAAGGGTTGGAGATGCCCTCGTCCCTTTCGCCTACCTCACCTGCCCGGTCCAGCAGCTGATTGCAAGGTTCGCACTCCACTCAAAGTGTGGCTGCCTTTAAAAAACCTTTTCTTCTGGGGTTTTCTCCAGGACATTTGTGAACCCTGCGGGCTGGTCCACCCTGCTGACCTTTGTCAGAGTCTATAGCCCTGACCTCAGTGTCACTCCTGGCCCTTCTGTCCTTTGCCCTAGCGTTGCTGTCTGGCTTAATTGGACGCAGCTTGAGTTCCTGAAGGGGAACATCTTCAGGTTACATATGTAACCATGGGTCCTGCACATTACCCAGATCTACTCAACCTTACTGAAGAGCTTCTGGATGAATTGAAACTGTAGCTTCCTGAAAATCCCAACATCTATACCTGATCTTATTAATGTTCTTGATATATGGTATTTAAAACTTCAAAAAAAAGATTTGCAACCCATCAGAAGCCAAATTTCTGTTTCTTGCTCGTGGATAGAAGGTGATCAGTTTATACTCAGCACAATTATGAGACCACTAAGAACAAGAATGGAATGTTCGAGCTCAGTGAGGTGGTCAGGGTGATGCAGTAACATTAAACAATCTGTACTTCTGATCTGAGAAACTCCCATGGTTTGGCAATATACAGTAACTTCTAAAAAAAAAAAACCAGACAACAGCTTTTTTTTTATCATTAACCAGGTTCAGATTCTGCATCACTTCCTAAGCAGTGACTACAGTTCCAACTGTGTGTCATTCAGAATGGGAGACACTTTGTTTGAACTCAGTTTGGCAGAGGCAAACACTGTTTTGTTGGTTTTTTTTCTCTTCTACTCGAGCAGGATCCTCGGAGAACCGGCTCTGAAAAATGTCTCAGGGAGAATTGTGCTTCTGTTTGTGCAAACCTGCCACCTCCCAGTAGAGTTCGGCTCAAGCCTGGCGTGCACACAATAGATACCCTGACCTTAGAGCCCATTCAAACGCTTAATCTTGAGATGCAGGGGTTGAGTGGATGCATCACAGATTTTGCATAAAGGTCAAATAGCTAGTTAATCCACTGCTGGGTTCCAGTGAGGGTCTTAAAAACACACTTCTGTGAATCCATGTCCTTTGTGTTGGACCCAGTTTTTTTTCCCCCCAGAAATGCACTGGATTACATCAAGGTTTGTAATTGTATTTAACCTTCTCTGCTGCAGAACACAAATGCTGCTGGTTTGCATGCAATGGTGACTTCATTAGATCTCTTTTACAAGTGCATCACTTTGAAAGATTCTTCTGCTTTTAAATGTCATTAATACAGAATAATGTTTATAGGAATGATTCACTTTTTTCCCCCAGTTTAGAGCAGAAATTCGAAACTTGGCAACGGACTTTCCTGCCATGTAATTCACATAGAGTGTAGTGTAAATCCAGCCCCTATGGACCTCTATTTATTATTACTTGTTGCATCTCAGATAATTGCCCACAAGGTGTAATAATAACTCTCAGGCTGCAGAAGACTTGAAGCGAATATGGGTGGCAACCGGATATTCTTAGTTTCAAGGTGACGATACAGATGCTATTCTGAAATAAATTACACATGCTTATGAAGTAGTTTTCAAAGACACAATGAGACATTGATAAATATATATTACTTTTATTAAGTAGATTTTTCTGGTATCAGTACCCCAGCCCATTAGTCCCCTGGTGGTCTAGTGGTTAAGATGCAGCGCTCCCACCGCTGCGACCCGGGTTCGATTCCCGGTCAGGGAACCATCCCCAGCCACTCTTAGTGCCGGTCCCAAGCCCGGATAAATTGGGGAGGGTTGCGTTAGGAAGGGCATCCAGCGTAAAACATGTGCCAAATCAAACGTGCGGAGGATCCCCTGTGGCGACCCCTAACGGGAGAAGCCGAAAAGAAATCCATCCAGTACCCCAGCCCATTAACTGACTCTCACACACCACAGTAGGGTAGTTTACAAAGCTCACAATGAGCAGGCAGAAGGCAACAAGAACTTTGGGGTTTACGTGGATGACACAGAGGAAGTCAGTGATGTAAACATGACTGAGAACAGAGACGTTCCTGATCATCTGATCATCATCATCTTTTCTCTACTTGTGTTTTATATGGTTACATGGATACATTCATTAGTTAATAAAATTTTTTATTCGTTTTTATTAATATTTTAATATGATGTGAGGTAGAGACCTGAATGGGACGAATTTTTCATGAACATGGTAATGAACAAAAAACTTTCCAGAACATAGAACATCAAATGAAACAATATAAACATTTTAAAAAGGACACGATTTTGTTGTGTTGTTTGTTCCTTTCAGGACATTGTGCCTCGTTGTGCGTCAGTAGTTACCGCACATGAACCGCGTGAGAGTTCGCTTCCGACCTCGTGTCTGTAAATTTTCTTTTATTGCAGTTGCCATTGTTGCTTTTGTGCAGTAGATACATAACACATTATTAGTTTTTAGTAATTAAATAAGAACTTATTTTTTGAATGATTTTACCCCTCCAACCTGCACACACATGAGTATTTTACCACCCGCACCCGCATTCACTCATCAGATCTTGTCCCGTGCCGCACTCGTTTGCGTCGAGTCCCACAGGACTACAGGTCACTAATGTGAGGTCCAGTTACCAGCGTGACACTAAAACAGGTAGTAATAATGGCTTTTTACTTAAGTACATGTCAGAACCCAAACTTCTTTACTTTAACTTTAACTGCAGTCAGAACTTCAACTTTTACCAGAGTCTTTTATAACATGAGTATCTGTACTTCTACTGAGTGATGGATGCATCCTTTTCCTACCCCAGTTCTACCCTAATTTGGCAGACGGTTTGGTGGTGCTGGGATTTGAAGTCCTTTGGATCAGAATCTTCATTCAATGTAATTAAAATAAGCTTTAATTTCCCTACTATCCTCACTGTTTATACTAGGTTTACACACCATCACCTTCAAAATAGTCCACTTGTACAGCAGTACAGCGCCTCCTAGCGTTCCTGCTACTCCTGAAATGTGCACTGGACTTCTGGAATAGAAGATGGATCTTTATCCTTGGGAAGAGGGAAGGAGCCAAACCGGGCGAGTAGTGTGGGTGCGGAAGTGAGATCACGTTCTTTCACATGTGATGAGAACTTGGTTACAGGGTATGCACGTGGTCAGAATAGCAGAAGTGGTAACGCACATCGTCAGAACAGCACCAGTTGCACAGCTCCAGATGTACACAGGACAATGTCTTTTGAAACACTGATTTATAAAGGTCGGTGCTCCCTGTGACTGTGCGTGCGGCCTTGTGGTGCCATCTGTTGGCCTGATATAAAACATGTTTTGAAACTTTTTAATACCACCTCGTATATACTGCTACATGCTAGTTATTTTGAAAGTGAAACTAACATTATAAAGCGTTTCTCTGAAGGTGTTTCATGTTCAATTTTGAATCAGCTCAGAACGTCGGTCATTGTGCTCTCTGATAAAGCTGTCGAGCTGTCATTTATCCTTCTTCTGTGTGACCCAACATCGCATGGAAAAATCAAGTGTATTCTAGTCAACACCAGTCTCGGTATCTGCGCTCTGAACATCTCCTGCCTCACAAGAAGGAATATTCCAGGGCTGGTTCTCGAGGCTCAAGATGAAAAGAACCGTGAACCTTCTAACAAATGTGAGCAAACGATGACCCTTGACAACGATGTCAGAAGGACCCTAAAGGCTCAGCCTCGCTTAGGTATGAGCAGTAGACCGGTACGTCTGTGTCGAACAAGGCAGATTTTTTTTTCCCCCTGTCTCTCTGGTGGCCTCATTAGTTGTATCTTGACTGACTCTGTGGTGCTGTGGCTCCAGATCCATGCCTGGACTGATGCTGACAGTTGGAACATCGTTTCAGGGCCACGGTGCTCAAAAAAACCCTCCGACACCATCACGTCTGCCTTCACACGCTGGCACGTCTGGAAAGTGCCAAGAAAAATCATTCCCTGCTCAACAGGGAGTTGAAAAGTTTTGCAGTTTGTCTCGTCAAGTACACACTTCTGTGTGTTTTAAACACATTTGACCTCTTATCCAGCGATATCGCTTTATCTCAGGAAACATAAAAGGGCACGATTAGATGGGGGCGGGGGGCGAATCACCTGGGACTCAACTCCTACTACGTCTGTAACCCATCTTCAGTAATTGCCTCCATTCACACTCTTGAAACTTCAATTAAGCCTGAGTCATATCGCCCTCGTGTCAGGAACTGCTCTGCGTATCGATCGCAAAAGTATTCGCGAAAGTAAAAGCGATTAAATGGGTGGGGGGGGTTCCGTTTTATTTTCATCTGATGATGGTCCGCAACATCTCACCGTGATAAATCTTAACAAACACACATTAATGTGCACTCGGGAAAAATAAACAGCAGAAACGGTATCGACGTAAACCGCATGTTTATATGAGCGAACCCTCAGATGTACCACTTGAAGCTTTTTTCGGGAAATTGATGCACCAAGACATCAATGAGAAAAAAGCGTGAGGTATTGATGAGATGTTAATTGCGGTGTGACTGTTTCGGCTACGTTTGACGTTATAGATTTGAAAGTAATGGAAAGGAAAAACAGAGCGGCGTTAGAGAGTAGATATCACAGAGTAGTGCGAAATTAATGAGTTTGTTTCTAGTTGCATTTTGACACTAATTGATTTCTCTTGAAACCCCGAGTTTTTCGAGGAAATATCTATAAAACCAAAGGATGAGTTTAATGCGCTTCATCATTAGCACCATTTTTATGCTTATACTACAAGGAAAAAAGTAGTGGAACGCCTGACTTTTCCAGCCATATGTGGTTTTCTTCAAGAAGTGTGTTCCTACAAAGTTTCAATGCTGTAGCATCAAATGTTTTCCTCCATATGAAATAGGAGACCAAAACCTGTAGCAGCATGACGATGCGCCTGTGCACAGCTCCATGAAGATATGGGTTGGAGTGGAAGATCTCCTGCTTTAGAGATCATATCCTAATGAACAAATTTGGGATCAACGTGAATCCTGACTGCACCCCAGGTCTCCTCACCTTCTCACCTGCATCAACACCCTGAATGTTTCTCTACAGATCTCCACAATATCTAGTAGAACATCTTTGAGAAGAGTGAAGCTTATAACAGCAAACGGGGACTCAATGTGGAATGAGATGTTCAAAAGCCATCTGATACTTGAAAACGGACCTAAGTACAATAGCAGTAGAACAACAGTGGTGGGTGAAGGTTGCGAGTTTAATCTGAAGGTTGTGGGTTTAAATCCTAGCATCACCAAGCTGCCACCGCTGGGCCCTTGGGCAAGGCCCTTAAACCTCAATTGCTCAAGTGAGATAATTGTAAGTCGCTCTGGATAAGGTTGTCTGCCAAATCCATTAATTCAAACAAATTAAAAGCAATAGATATAAAATGGAAGCGAGATGGCGAATGAGGCATGTCTCTGATTTTATGGTGCGATGTGAAGTTGCAAAGGTGCATAATAGACAGTTCTAGAGATCTCAAGGCAAAGTTTTAAGGTACAAGGAGCAACACTAAGTACCTTTATAATAAGACTAATTTCTCTCTCTCTCTCTCTCTCTCTCTCTCTCTCTCTCTCTTTCTCTCTCTCTCTCTCTCTCTCTCTCTCTCTCTCTCTCTCTCTCTCCCCATGTTGTGTCTTCAGATCTCAGGCAACCCGAAGGCTGATTATATAAACCAAAAATGGGTCGTGTTAATAATAAGGGCCCTCTACTCCAAGCCGCCCACCTTCTTAATTAGGCTAAGAGGTACGGTCAATTTATTTCTCTCTCTTCTCCCGACATGCCTACAGCCCACCTTAAACGAGTATTAAAACAAAACGGTCTGCCAATGTTTAGTAAAAGACAATTTAATGCGTCGAACTGCAATCCAGGAACACACTTGCCTACACGTCACGTAGATCTGTAACAGATTTGCCTTTTTGACCTACGTTCACGTTAGCGAGCGGCAAAGCGACAGGCGATTGTTTAAATGCGACTTTTGGTAAGAAGCAGGAAAGCAAGAAATGCAAAAGCTTGCCTCGGATACCATGCATGCGGTGCGATATTTTACTTCTCCCAGTTTTTTGTTTAGTTTCTACCTGTAAGTTGTTGCAGGTCTGATGTCCCACAGGGTATGAAGCTAATATTAATTTCATCTTGTCATTAAATCTGTCCTTTAGAGACACAATGAAGGAAAGCCTGAAAGAAAGTGGTAAAAATGTGTATTTAACACAGTTAGCTTGTATTGCTAATCTGCTCAGAAAGCCTAGCATGTAACCTGAAATACACAATCTGCTGATTTGAGATGTAAAGCTCATACTGTGGGCTGTAGACTATATATTTATATCAATAGGGACCAAATGTCTTCACAAGAATATTTATAGTATATCTAATAGTTTTGACTCTGTGAAGACATTTTTATAAAAAAAATAAAAAAAAATAAGAGCCCGAAGGTTTACTTTTCTTTTTAAGTTCAGGTTAGCGTTAATGTCTGGTCCATCGTAGCGTTAATTAAATATATTAACAATAATATCAGGGAAACGTCCTCGGAAGGATAGTTAGGTGTGTGTGTGTGTGTGTGTGTGTGTGTGTGTGTGTGTGTGTGTGAAATCCTGGATAAAAACCGATCGTGTCTGAGCCAAAATGAAGAAACCGACACGCTTATACAGTTATATCACCTCACAGTATTTGGCCAGTCGAAAAAAATCCTATTTGGCAGTAATGCAAATGAAATGATGCCTAATGATCATTTTCTGAGCACTTCATAGGGACACTTGAGGATTTAAAGAGTTATTACGTAGGAATTATTTTAACCTTTTGAACTTTTTCATATAATTATCAATGCTATTGATGAGAAAAATCATTTAAAGTGTCGGCTTCTCCCATTAGGGGGCGCCACAGCAGATCATCCGTCTCCATACCCCCCTGCCTTCTACATCTGCCTCTTTCACACCATCTACCTGCATGTCTTCCTTCACCACATCCATAAACTTCCTCCTTGATCTTCCTCTTTTCCTCCTTCCCGGTGTCTCCATCCTCAGCATTCTCCTACTGATATACCCCATGTCCCTCCTCTGCACATGTCCAAACCATCTCAATCACACCTCCCTCACCTTGTCTCCAAAACGTCCTACATGCACTGTCCCTCTAATAAACTCATTTCTAATCCTGTCCATCGTCGTCACTCCCAACGAACACCTCAACATCTTCAGATCTGCTACCTCCAGCTCCATGTCCTGTCTTTTACTCAATGCCACTGTCTCTTTCACGCTTGCAGATACCCTTCTATTACAAATTACTCCTGCTATCACTCTTCTCCACCCACTCCATTTTCATTCCATTCCCTTTCTCTCCACCGCATACCTCCACCTCTCCAGGCTCTTCTCCACCTGCTTCCTACTCTCACTACAAAAATAGTCCACAGAGACTGTTTGACCTCGTCCTTTAACCTGTCCATCACCACTGCAAACAGAAAAGGGCTCAAAACCGATCCTTGATGCAGTCCAACCTTTATCTTGAACCAGTCTGTCGTTCCTAATGCACACTTCACTGCTGTCACACTGTCCTCATACAAAAAATAATTTATAGGTTTTTTTTTTTTAAATAAATTATTATTATTTTTGATAAGAGTTTTCTCCTTATATATCAAATTCATTGGCCAAGCACTGAAGGTACACCCTAAAAACACATAAAGGATATTCTACCTTCTCTTATCTTCTTCTTTTGGACTAGTTGTTTCTGGAAGCTCAAATACATATTTGGTGAACAGTTTTTCAGAAATTTGACCCACTGATTTTTAAGGGGAACATTCCCAAAGCTCTAGCGTCACCATTGGGCATTTCTTTGACATAATTTGGATGATTTTATTCATAAAAAAAATGTGAAATATTTATAAATATAAATATTGAAATATGTGACAAAATTGTGAAATTTAGCCACCAATGGGTCAGGTTGAGTTTCAAACACACTTAATAATGTCAGACTTTCTGTTTTTCTTTTTCTTTTCCTCGATATAATTGCAACATATTTTGTTCAGTCATCACAAAATTTGGTGCATCATCTGCAGAGCAAGCATCAAATAATTGATCAATTTTGAAGACTCAAAACCAATAAATCCAAGGAAGTGAGGTTGTATCTCATCAAAGCCTTTCCACACTTGTGTAAAACCAGTGGTGGACAGTGAGGAAGTAAATATAATTTGTTACTGTATTTAAGTAGCTTTTTTACGTATCTGTACTTTACTGAAGTGTTTTCATTTGGGGAACTTTCAAATATTTGACTTTTTACTCAACTACATTTAGTGAAATCAGTCGTTTCTTTTTATTAATGAGGATAAAAACGTAACTGGTGAAACACGCGGCGAGTCACCAATCAGGATCGAGCGCACGCTCTGTTTTACACGTGTTCTGATCGGCGCTCGGTGCATCTACTGATCACCAACATACAGTTCAGCATCAGTTCAACATCAAGCAGAACATTTCGAGAGGAATAAATCAGTGTTTAAGTCATTAATATGATTCTATTAATAGATCAGTGTGCTGAGAGTCACATTCGAGTCTTTTTACTAAAACTGAGGTGATTAAGTAAAGAGTCTTGTGATAAAAATGATAATAGGAACATTATATCAATAATAAATCATAGTACTTTAAAAACTTAAGTACATTTTAAGGCAAATAATTTTGTATTTGCACTCAAGTGAAAGTTTAAAGAGACACTTTTACTTTACTGGAGTCACATTTTACTGAGTGGATCTACTTCTCTAACTCAAATACATGGTCTTCAATCACTGTGTAAAAATTAATTAGCATCTTAACATCCATGATGCTACTGTATGCAACAAAGTTTCTCCCCAACACCACCTACTGGTCAGTGATCAAAATAAATGAATATATCTAAATGCCATTATTGCTACTTATCTTCCATTTCCTTCCCTCAGACCATCTTACTGCCAATTTGGGTCACCCTTCTTAGAGTCAAGAGAATTCCTCGACTGACACATCATGAGTGGAACTACATATCAGTCTAGAATCCCTGTGAGATCTGGCTCTGCTTTCCTGTGATTGCTTGGACAAGAGTTGGAGCACGTCTGCGGATGTGGGGCTCACCAAGTTCTTCTTTCTTCTTTATCTTCTTCTTCTTATTATTATTATTATTATTATTATTATTATTATTATTATTAGTCCACAGATAAACCATAAAGCATCACAGTTTGAAAAATAGTCTCTCGGTTTTACATTTGAGAAGAATATAATTAGTTCCTGCTTGTGCATAATGCTGCATCGACTCTCCTCATGTAAATGTCAGCAAATTCCCGAAGCCTCCTGATGCAACACACCTACACAGAACGCTTTTTCTCAACCAAATTTTAGCTGTATCTTGGAAATTTTGCCCATAAACTCACCCGTCTTTTATACAGCTGAAACACATAACTGGTCAAACCGAATAACAGATATGAAGAAGTAAGTGACTGTTCTCTATGTATCCTGCTCGACAGAAGAAACTTATTCGAGGCACGTTCCTTATTTCTGCCCTTATGACTGCCATGTGGTTATATGAGTAGGTGATATATTAGCTAGGAATACAAGGCTATTATATTAACAGCATGACCCCTAAATAAACCTAGCAGACTCTCCATGTTTCAGATTCCCAAACTCTGGTATATAGGGATATATAGGTATATAGGGATTTTTCCCCCTTGTAGCTGTAAAATTCTAGAATGGGAAACTCTAAAAAAATGAGCCTGACCTTTGAAACTATTATACGGCTATCACTAAAGCAGTTGCAATTAAAGTTGTTTCATAAATCTTGGCAACACATATGAAGCTAAAGACTTAGCATAACCTAAATGAGAAAAAAAAAAAAAAAAAAATACATATTTTAGTTAGAATGTTATTGTGGAAGCATCTTGGGGGCACAGTGGGGATCATGGCTTCCTCCAACTCAGGGGTTGAGGTTTTAAAAGCTTCCCCACCCAATGTGAATAGAGTTAGAATTATATCTTTATGCTTAGGAATTTCCTTTAGGTACTCAGGTTTTCTTCTCCAAGACCTGCTTCGGATTAACATTTGAACAATTTTTACATTTTCTGCCCCCCTGTGGTTCCTCTGAAAGCCTCCAGGTTCCCTTTTGATTCTTTCTAGGATCAGTGTTTTGAAAATATATAAATGTTTGGAAACCCCAAATGGATTTCTTCTCCTCTGTCAGTTGTCGTGGAATGAAAAAAATTCAATCCACATTAAAATATATGAGATTGTGCAGTTTTCTACAAACGCGGTTTTTGTGAGATCGGACTAGTGCGCCTAATGTGATTAGACGCCTTCTAGTGGGCCTCTGAGTGTGCAAGTTCCAATCTGTTCGGTTAAAGAGGCTAACAAGAGCCTTGCAACAGTGCACACTAAAGAAAAGCTATGAAATGAAAAGAACAGACTATTGGGAATAATAGAATACATATTCACGGACACGTAAATCAGTGAAAATGTAAGTCAGTGATTCTGAGAAAGTTTAGTACAACAGTGAAGACCTTGCTGGACGTGACGGCTCACCACTGTATACTATACTTGTGTACTCAGTGGTGGTGTGTAAAAGAGCCTCCTCCTTGTTTGCATTGGAATAATCCATTACTAAGCCGGTCATGTGTTACGCAAACATAAACTTTAAATGTCATGCAGGACAAGTCTCTTTGCCTAGCGTCTCCTTTCCTGGGAAAATCGAGCACTTTGGGGCTTCCTCGTCCCAGATGGTTTAGAATGCTTTCTATGGTATATTTCAAGTATATTTTTACTGTAAAAAGCAGTGAGCTTTAGGAAATTGAAGAGATGGAAATGCATCAAGATTTTTACTAAACTTAGGTTAATCAGCTCAAATTCAGTATTAGACAGAGCTGAGGAGGTTTTATGTTGTGGCTGGAGATCACATTTACAGTAGCATCTAGCATGAGTAAGAGAGAAGATGATCTCCACATATATTTCTCCAACTTTTCTCCTCAAACTAATTTTTAAACCATTGCACACCGTACATTATCAGCAACAGTATTTAGGGAAATTGCTTTGTGAATTTTAAGAATAGAAAGCATATATCCACCCTCCAACTTCAAATCCTTGTGAAATTACTTCTTAGCTGTGATTTGACCGCATACACTGTTGTATTTCCTTCAGAAACTGAAATTCAGAGTGAGCTGCTTGACTGACTTTCATAATGGCTATTAGAGTTAGATATGTCACACTTCCACAGTTTAATTCTTCTTCTTCTTTTGGCTGCTCCCGTTAGAAGTCTCCACAGTGGATTATCCAATTCCATATCACTCTGTCCTCTACATCTGTCTCTTTCAAACCAACCACCTTCCTTCACTACCTCTATAAACCTCATCCTTGGCTTTCCTCTTTTCCTCCTGCCTGGTGCCTTCAACCTCAGCATTCTTTCACTGATATACCACATGTTCCTCGTCTTCACGTGCCCAGCTAACCACCACTGCCCTGCACAAACCACAAACCACCACTGACTTTCGCAAACCACTGCTGCTCTGCTAACCATCACTGCCCTGCTTAAACCACCACTGCCCTGCTAACCACCACTTCCCTGCTTAAACCACCACTGCCCTTCACTAACAACCACTGCCCTGCTTAAACCACCACTGCCCTGCACTAACCACCACTGCCCTGCTTAAACCACCACTGCCCTGCACTAACCACCACTGCCCTGCTTAAACCACCACTGCCCTTCACTAACCACCACCGCCCTGCTTAAACCACCACCACTGCCCTGCACTAACCACCACTGCCCTGCTTAAACCACCACTGCCCTGCACTAACCACCACTGCCCTGCACTAACCACCACTGGCCTTCACTAACCACCACTGCCCTGCTTAAACCACCACTGCCCTGCTTAAACCACCACTGCCCTGCACTAACCACCACTGCCCTGCACTAACCACCACTGCCCTGCACTAACCACCACTGCCCTGCACAAACCACAAACCACCACTGACTTTCGCAAACCACTGCTGCCCTGCTAACCATCACTGCCCTGCACAAACCAACACTGCCCTGCTAACCACCACTGCCCTGCACTAACCACAAACTAACACTGACTTGCACAAACCACTGCTACCCTGCACAAACCACTACTGCCTGCACAAACCACCACTGCCCTGCTAACCTTTCAGTAGATAAATGTATAAACGGCTGACAAAATGTGACCAAATATGACCAAATGTGACAAAATGCAACAGAATGCGTCACATTGAACCCATTATAGGAAGCTTAATTGTGAATCCCATTAAATGGCCACAGCAATGATGGTCAATTGCTATAATACTTGTCAATAGTTGGAGTAGTTCATGTATGCAAATAGCACTTTCCTATCTCTAAAAACATGTGTATTACCCGTAAGGTAATAAAAAGAAGGTGTATAGGTGTGGAAAGGATTTGACAGATGACTAAATTGGTAAGAAAAAAAAATTGGATGTGTTAGTAAAGAATTGACATTTACTCATGGAATGTCCCAGAAGCTTCAGTATCTGGGAGGCGTTTAAGGCCTTAGACTTTGGTCCAAGTTGAAATCCCAGCCACACCCGTCTACCACTCTTGGGCCCCTGCTCAGTTGTTTTAATGAGATAAATGTAAGTCGGTCTGGATCGGCATCTGAAGGGCATCTGCCAAATGCCATAAATGTACATCTATTTATGGGAAGCGCAGCCTGTTCCAGTATTGAAAAGCCATGGTTAGGATTTTCCGACTCCATGCCATTCCCCAGTACTGTCCTGACTCGATCAGCTCCACTACACATCATGTTTGTTTTTTATCTTTGTACCCTATAGCCATCGCCAGCAAAGCTCAAAACTTCAGAGGCTTTGAGCTTTTTCCTTAGAGTCTGCTCCAGTTCAAAAAATTGAAAGTGATTACCCTAAGCTGTCATATTGATTTTTAAGATTTATTAGAGGTAAGCTCGTTCACAGATAGCGCTGGCCTCTCTGTTCGCCTGTAACCAGTCATTTGTTTAAAACCACGTTCTTTGACAGGCCTCATCCAACTTCACTGACTTTTCTCCAGCCTGTATTGGCTGCTTTCTCTCAGCCTCTGACCTTCACAGTTGGAGCGTAGTATCCTGACAAGGGATACCTGGCAGCAGGTTGAGATCAAAGCATGCCTGGGCAAAGAGATCCCAAGTCATCTCAAGACAAGGTAACAGAAAGACTGAAGCAAAAAAAATTACTTTCTTTTGGCAAGCAAAAGCTGAGGCCACAGAGACTTGTCAAATGTAAATGCTGAAATTTCAACTACAGCTCACTTCCAGCTCGCCTGCCAGTAATTGGCAGATATGGGAAGTAGGTAGGATCAGACGAGAACTTCTATAAGAATCAGCATGGCCATCAAGGGAGGTCAGGGCTGAGATGCCAGCTGTTTGGCTGCTGACGGCTTGGTTTCAGCCAGCACAGATGATGCGGCTGGCGCGGCACAGGGCTCTACACACAGGTCTGGCCCTTGTTGTCTGCAGGGGGTCTGATATGAGTTGACAGCTTCCATTACTGGGATTAGTGTTGATCCAGTGACAGTCACAAAGCAGCAGCAGAGATTACACTCTGTCTGTTTTACGACAGTAAAAATGTCGAGATGAATTAGTAGAATTAGCAACAATGTTCCCCACGAACAGAAAATGGCTGTCTAGGCGTTCTGGTTAATGCTAACTCTAACCATCAAGCTGAAAGGTTAAAAGGTTTGAATTTGTTTTATTGAGTTTGTTCATTCTTCTGTTCGTTTTAGACTCTTTAGGTTCTTCTTCCACTACACCATAGATTCTAAATCATTACCAGTGCTCGTTAGTCATGTATTTGGTCAAACATTGATCCTACGGTGTGTTATACAGTTGAGCAGATTCGTACACTCATCTCTTCTTCGAGGACAATTTCAGCTCAGCTAAAAACGAGGAAATGGAAATACCCGAGCAGATGAATGCAAACGTCACGGGTTACTTGTGTATGTATCTTTTTTGTCTCTGTAGAGTCAGGAAATGTGTGATGTTGTTCGGTTTGAACTGGCTAACCCTTGATTTATCTGACTGCACTCTACTAACAAGCTTCCTCTTTATTCTTTATCTTTCCTCTCTCTTTCTGTCTCTCACCTGGCATTCTCTTTCTCCCATCCTAAAGTTTTAATACTACAGCAAAATGAGCAGACATTTTACATGTTTTAAAAGAAAAAGAAATGAACCAGACATTTAAAGAAAGATTTTGATACAGTATGCTCGGGATCTGATGCGCCTGGGTCATGCATATTTAGGACATTTGCGATTAAATGACTACATCAGCCTGGGAGACGAGTGACAGGATGGTAATTAAAGAGGAAAACAAGTAAAATGAGTCAGTTCTGTGATGAAATGGAATCGGTGTGGACAGGACAGATGCTTTGCTCTAGCTTGGGCTACATGTTAATTTTCACTTCACTTTAGCTCGCTAGCTCAAATGTATCACTTGGCTTTAGCAACGCATCGTGGACAGGATTGACTTATGGGTTTACCTCAACATTATGAACAATTAAAATCTTCGTCTCTCACAAGGCAACTGAATCGTAAAAATAAAAAAAATTTGATTCACCTAAAAGTGTTCATTCTGGTGACAGGTTTGTATCAATGCATTCGTTCCAGGTTCAGACTTTTCCAACACATTGCTAATGCCCCACTTCTCCAATCTCCAAACAAAGGCGTGTTTTAATTTAACATTTCAACGATATTTCAATTGTCTTCCCCCTTTTAAGGGCCCAAGGCTTCCTTGTGACTCTTTCTAGAATCAGTGGACTTCTACAGCTAATGCTAGACATATATTAAAGGCTAACAACAACAACAAAAATGTGCAAATATGAAGAATGAACAATACAGATCTGCTCTCTCTCGAAAAAAGTATAAACTCCTCCAACCTAAAGACTTTACAAAGTACCTCTTTCGAAAGTGCTGACACTGAAGACTCCTTCCATGAATGTTAAACAACTAGCATAGTTAAAAATATCTCTTTAGCTGTCACTATGGAAACAGAGATGTGTCCAATCGAGCACATTCATATAAACATACAGCAGGAGCACTGTTTTGGTAAATAATGCTGACTTTTCAACCAATCAGATTTTAGATTCCAGAATTGAAGCATGTCATGGATAATTCCGGTTAATGCCCAATCATATATTATTGCTTATGTATTGTGGGAGGTGCTAGCTCAGTGGTTAAGGCTCTGGGTTACTGGTTGGGGTTCAAGCCCTGGTATAACCAAGCTGCCACTCCTGGGGCCCTTGAACATGGCTTTTCCCCCTCAGTTCTCCTGGGACACTGTATCATGGCTGACCATGTACTCTGACTCCAGCATCCTAACATTGCTGGGATATGCGAAGAAAGCACATTTATTGTTTAGATTTCTGTTCCAGGGGGGTTTTCAGCTTATAAAACCAGTTTAGACTTTTAATGCAGTGTAATTAGAATTAGAAGGAGAAAAGTACAAAAGAAAGTAAGGCGAGGTGCGAAAATTAACATGTCCTAAGCTCTTTATTTCCCCACAAATGACTTGGAACAACTTTTTGTTGTATCTCGGACTGTCTTCTCTCTCCAGCCTGACGTGGATGGTGGACCATCTCTCATGTCGGGTCAGAGGTTTTCCGGGTTGTCTGCAGTGGACACTGGACGAGCAGCAACATTGGAAAGTTAATCTTTATAGTTAAAATGCCAAGCTGTCATGGTGGACGCTGCACTCGTGACAGGCAGATTTGTCAGTGTAGTGGGTGGCCTAGTCGCTGACACGCTGATATATTGTGAGATCGAAGGCTCCTGGCATATCTTTCTCTTTCTCCTCTCTTATTCTCTTTATTTCTGGTGTCATTATTAGTTTGCTTTCTCATGTCACCATCCTTTCATCTCTGAGCTGCAGGTGACATTTCCTCTGCTGTGTTGTTGAAGTTTTGAGGGATGCCCCCAATCCTTTGTTTTGCCACATCAGGGCACGAAGCCCGTCGCACGAGGATGCCGTGTTTTGATGTTTGCTAAATGTGAAAATGGCAAAAGTCATCTATGGAAAGATTTGAAATTAAAGACAACAACAATAAAGAACCTCTTCAGAGCTTTTTAACATAGCCTAATCCGACAAACGAACATGTCTGGGGACGTGTATTTCAGAAAAAACAGTGCTGTTATAATTGTAATCGTTTGTTCGCTTTCTCCTCTCCGGCTAATTAATTCTCATTCTCTCCCACCGAGTCGCTCGAGCACCCAGGCACTGGGGCGTGATCGGGTCGTCACTGAGAGTGAGGACTCTGCTGGGTCAACAAAACTAACTGCTGCTCGACACCGAGTTTTATTTCTCATGTCTGACTGCAGACTGTCAGATAATAACAGCTTAAAGTGAAATTCCAGCAGGGATGTGGGAGCTCACTAGTTAACGCATTTGTCTTTAGATTCGAAAGTTGTGAGTTCAAATCGCAGTAACACCAGGCTGCTACTCTTGTGCCCCTGAGAAAGGCCCTTAACTCCATAGCTGCCCAGTTAATCCTCAAAATCCTAATAGATTGCTATAATCCGAGGCTAAAATCTGTAGTCTTTGATCGCTGGTTTGTTCACTGAGAGCCGATTAATGGCCGTTACAATCATTTATTTCCTCAGATGAAATTCTGGCAGAAGATTTCAGACCCTTTCCTACAGTGTGACTTCCCCTACGACGACCATTAAACCGAGAACCAATAGAAGCACAGAACCTGATGGCACATTAACGCAACAACTTTAAACCACCTCAGGGAAAATGCAGAGGAACTTATCGAGTTCTGGGGGGAAAAAGTACTGTTTGTATAATGTTTTTATCATCATCAAGGAATGTCATAAACAAAATGAATGCTACAGATTGTTTTTGTTTGCTGCTAGCTATCGTTAGCGAGAGAACGTGGGTCTAAACATGTCATGGATTAATGACGTTGCTCTTTCTTGGGTGCGTTGACTGTTCACTGTCATACAGTCTGACATTACAACAACTGACATCCTTCAGTGTGACATGGGGACATGGTTTGTACAGCCTGACAAGCAACAATAGCAAACGACTATTATTTGAAATGTTATTAATTCAAACTAATTCAAGCATATAGTACACTATATATACAAGAGTAAACAATACAAAATTAAAGTAAGAGGAAGATCCCCTGCTATCGAGATCTAAACCTTACTGAAACCTTTGGGATAAATGTGTGAATGCTGACTGCACCCCAGACCTCCTCACCTCACCTACATCAGTACCTGACTTTACTCACACCCTTGCAGCTGAATGAATCTCCACAAATCTCCACAAAATCTAGAGGAACATCTTCCCAGAAGAGTGGAGGTTAGTAGAACAGCAGATAAGAACTTAATTTGTTAAAAAAAACGCAAGATGTTTTAAATGTCACCCGTGTTAAACCTTGTGGTAAATTCTGGGCTGGGAACACAGAGCAGACCCTGTCCCTGGTCCTGAAACTTGATGAACATATCCCTGGCTCTTCGGTCCTCACGTCTTTGATGTGATATATCACAAAGTGGATGCCATTGTGCTTCGTGGAAATTTCCGGTAATGCGTCAGGCTTCCTGAGGAGCGTTTGTCTCAGAGGAGTCCTCAGCACTCTGAGGCAACTGTAAAAATAGATTATATCTCCACCACAGGTTTAATGGATCAGAAAAACAAATAAAGTTAAGGGGTAAATAAAACTGACTGATAAACAGACGAGGGCTCCTTTAATGAACCCACCAGTTCGTGCCTCGTCCAGCTTTTATAAGATTGGTTTCTAGCAGCACACACTCCTGGAGGAAATGCCCTACGGTCCGTGGAAAGCTGAGTTGATTTTTTAGAGAGGAAAAAAATATTATGGCGACACGGCGGTCAGGGTAGGAGTATTGAAAATAAAATGAGGAGCTTTTTTTATGCTCTGCTGTGGCTGGTAAATAAACATGATACTTTAAAGACCAGCAGTGAGCTTGAGCTGTGCAGGAAATCTCTGGAAGATCTCATTCATACTGTCACATCCTAATTGGTCTTTAATTATAATAAATGCTGCTGTTTGACAGATATGAGCTGCCATGCCAATAATTTATTTAACTTTCTAGACATTATTCGAGTTAGTATTAAAACGAATTATTATTGAATAAACAACTGCTAATGAATAAAGGCCCATTGGGGAAAGAATCACGCTGCCCCATGCTCATTTATATTTATGGCATTTAACAGACAACGCGTTTAAGGGTTAAGGGCAATGATCTAGTCCCCAGGAGCTGCATCTTGCTCTTGCTGGGGTTCGAACTCATGACCTTGTGATTAGAAGTCTATCGCAATTACCACTGAAATACTACTTCCTACTTTACAATGCAGAAGCAAGGGGCAGGGTTGCCAGGATTGCATTTTTACACCAATCAAAATAATTTTGAAATATACTTGCATGTAGAATGCAATTAAAACCAATGATTAATGAAAATAAAGACCAATGCCTTAACCGCAAAGCTACCACCTCCAAAAAAATATATAGATTTTACTAAAATCTGGCAACCACGGTTCACCCTGGTTGCTCTATTGAACAGAATTGAAACAATGTTAGTCTAAAACCACAGTAAACGAGCCGCTAAAGTGTGCGCTGTCAAATTTACAGTGAAGTAGCCTAAAGTCTAAAAATCGTGTGTCATGGCCTCTCGACTTAAAAAAAGAAAGAAAGAAATCCTCCATAATCGCTCATTACTGCAAAAACCAACTAAATAAGCAGACCCGTCGTTCCCAATGTTCCTAATTACCTTCATTTTCAGAGCATTAATTAAGCTAAAGCTGAATTATTAATTATTGTTATGTTTTAGAATCTTTTAACGTGCTAACAGCCTCCATGAGATCAGTGTTGCTGTTGGTAACAAACTTCTGCCTCCCTTAATGATGTCAGGGACCCGTCAATATTCCCCTCGGATGACTCCAGCTGTGGAAGCAGATAAATGATGGCAGATGCCTTGCAGCAACATCTCTTTTGAGTTATAGGGTTTTCCTAATGGAGGTTACACCAAGTGCAGCTTCCAGCTACGCCTCTATAGGCTCAGGCATAATAAATAAATTAATTAATTAATAACTTTTTTCATTTTTTCTTTTTATAGAATGAGACTCATAGACAAATATTTTATTACCATATTATAACATTACATATCTGAAAAAAATTACAAAAATCTCGTTAAAAGCTTTGGATAAAGTATGTTGTTTCTGTAATGCAGTATTCCACTAGTAAACACTAAAACTCCTCTTTTTACATTCCCTAAAAGGCTTTTGAAATCATTTAAGTATTAAAAGTGAAATTAGTGATGGATTGGATAAGTGAAAAATTACAACATGGCATTCCACATTTAGTCTCCATTTGCAGGTATAATAACCTCCACGGGGTGCAGTCAGGGTTCACATTTATCCCAAAATGAGGGTTTGAGGGTAAGAGCTCTATAGCAGGAGATCTTCCACCCCATCCCACAAGAATATCTTCATGCAGCTGGATTTGAGCACAGGGGTATTGTCATGCTGGAACAGGTTTGGGTCTCCTCGTTGCAGTGAAGGGAGAATTTCAAGCTGCATCCAAAGACGTCTGATAAAATTGTGTGCCTTATTTTGTGGTGAGAGTTTGAGGAAGAACCACATACTGGCTGGAAAAAAATTCCAGTACTTTTGTCCAAAAAACAAAACAAAACATGTAATAGAATAGAAATAGATTATAAAGATAATCAATAAATAAAATAACATGTATATATGTATATATACAAGAAATATTAGACAGGAAGGGATGATTATGGATATGACAGACATATTGACAGCAGTCCAGATTTAAATCCATATAATATCATCATTATTGTTTCTCTTCAAAAAACAAAACTAAACCATAATTGTTTTCCCTTCAAACCACAGACGTTTCCACAGGCTTTCATTTCGAAGGCATGCTCCGGTTTCAATCGAGATTTTCAGAAGCGAATTTTTTGGCAGGAAGGATCTCAGCAATAATTGCACAAAAGAGCTCCATCCATCAGTTTAGTGTCATAAAAAAAAGTAAAGCGTTTTATTATCCGCCCAAATGTCCGGCGCCAGAGGACGGGGAGCGCTTCGAATGACAAAGCTTCCAAAAGCAATATTTAATAAAGTCAAAAACAACTCCAACTTTTCAACGATCTTCTGCTAATGGTATCCATTTTCTCCATCCAGCTCCACCCCTCACACCACTCCATGAACTCGGAGACAGAGCCGTGCCTCAACTAAACACGAATGCACTCGCAGATTGTGTCTCAGTACGCGAATTAATGGTCTAGAAGTATTCAGTAGTCGCTGGTCCATTACACAAACTTCATTTGGAGTAGGTTTGTTTATTGTTTATGCAAATTAGGTTTGATCTTTCAAACCGAACCAGAAAGTAAGACATTGATCTAAGAGTAACTACACAAACTACTCACAGCCGCCGTTATTACCTTCTTCTGCTGATTTAGCTTTTCTTTTCCTTTTTTTAGAGAAACTGGATGTTGTTTGTTTTTGTTCTTATCAAAAGAACATTTCAATGATCTAGCTTCTGTGGAGATTTGTTGAGATTCAATCAGCCACCAGGGTGTGAGTGAAGTCAGGTACTGATGTAGGTGAGAAGGTGAGGTGCAGTCAGCGTTCACATTCATCTCAAATGTGTTCAGGAGCTCTATAGCAGGAAATCCTTCACATCATCCACCCCACAGAAAGCAGATCTTCATGGAGCTGGCTTTGTGCACAGGGCCATTATCATGCTGGAACAGGTTCGGATCTTCTAAGATCTCCTGGGCAAAGTGGGAGCTCAGTGGATAAGATGTTAGACTTCTGATCAGAAGGTCATGGGTTAAAATCCCAGCATTACCAAGCTGTCCCTGTAAAAGAGCGACTGCATGTAATGTGGAGAGTTGGTAACTTGGTTGTTAGGGCTTTGGACTTTGGGTCTGAAGTTCCTGAGTTCAAATCCCAGCCAAACTAATCTGCCCCTTGCCGGGCCCCTGAGTAAGGCCCTTGCTGCTCAGTTGTATAAAGCAGTTGAATGTAAGTCACTCTGGTTAAAAAGAAAAAAAAAAGTCATGCCTCTGCACCCAAAGACGTCTGAAACAATTGTGTGCTTCCAACTTGCGGCTGGAGAAATCAGGTGTCCCGATACTTTTGTCTGTACAGTGTAGATTTATTTAATAATTCTTATTGAATACTTTTTATGGGATGTTTTCTCTCTCCTGGTTCTGTAACTCTCTGCTCCAGGCATATTTAAAAAAATAGTGTTAATAAAAACCCTTTTATATTTTTTACTGTGGATACGATTCAGCATGTGATGGTGTCTTTTTTTTTTTTTTAATGCACACGCTGGAAGAACTTCTTATTTTTTTCTTCTCCTGCTGCTCTCCAAACTAAAATGGTGGCTTTTTGAAATAAATAAGTTAAATGCAGCACTTTGTTCCTCAAATGGTATCAGCAAACCCGAGATAAAACACAAAAGCCCATTTTACACTCAGAAGAACAACCTACGGTATGAGGAGTTACTTCGGAGTTTACAGTATTTTCTGTACAGTCAGATGGTCTGCGTCTGGCGTGGAAGTCGAACCAGAAATGAAGCGTTAAATATTAATTAAGCGCAGACGAGTTTAATTAATTGCATCAATCATCTCGTTAAGGAACGCGCGTGCACGCTAATCTGCTCCGGATTCAACACGGGTTTCTATCTTTGCGGCGCTCAGAAGTAAATGCAAAAACGCAGTATACAATCTGTCCCGCTGTCTCGCCCATATGCCCGGGTTCTGAAGACCAGGTTCAAGATTATGGAACACAATGCAATGCATAAATGGTGAATATAGAGGATGTTTTACACGGGAACATCGGGTCACGGTTAGAACCGTAAACTGTTACGCAAACGAATCCGCAGTTCCAACGTCAACCTGCAACAACCTACTGACAAACATCACGATGTAGAAGTGTCACAATTTTTATCGGGGGAGTGGTGGATCCAGCGGTTAAGGCGCTGGGTTGCCGATCGGAAGGTCTGTGGTTCAAGCCCCGATATCGCCAAGCTGCCACTCTTGGGCCCTTGAGCAAGGCCCTTAACCCTCTATGCTCCGGGGGTTCCTTACAAGGGAAATATCAAGGTCCGTGACGTCGGAGTGACGTAGGGCCGCCTTCCCGTGGGCTCACCACCTGCAGGAGGGACCGTAAGGGACGGTGCTGTAAGGATTGGGCAGCAGTCGAAGGCGGGGGTCTGCTTAGACTGCTGCCCCCGCGACCCGAATTACGGATAAGCGGGAGAAAATGAATGAAAAAATGAAATGAATGAATATACAGCTGTAATGTGTCTCCGTACCAGGAAGTAAAAACGTGTACACTGTGCCACCAAGTACCAAACTTTTTCACCCATATGTGGTTCTTCTCCAAACTAAAACTTTCTTTCAGCTTCTCCCGTTAGGGGGCGCCACAGCGGACCATCCGCATGTTTGATTTGGCACGTTTTTTACGCTGGATGCCCTTCCTTGGGGCCGGCACTAAGGCTTGTGCAACCCTAATGCCTGGGGTCGGTTCCCTGACTGGGGATTCTCCAAACTGTTACTACAAAATTGAAGGCACACAATTATATCAGACGTCTTTAGATTTGCGTGAAATTTTCTTTTCATTAGAAGTATGAGACCCAAACCTGCTCCAGCATGACAATACCCCTGTGCACAAAGCCAGCTCCATGAAGATATGGTTGGATGATGTGGAAGATCTCCTGCTATAGAGCTCTAACCCTATTAAACACCTTGGTTCAATATATTGTATATTTTATAAGTTTTTTTTGTTTTTTATAATTAGAGGTTTGGCTCTAATGAGTGAACCAGTGGAGACTGTGGTGAAGTCGCTGAGATGGCATGAGGAAGAAACCTTAAAAGGAACCAGACTCAAAAGGGATCCCATCCTCATCCTCAACACTGAATGTCCATTTATTACAGTTCCATGATTGTTAAGGTGTGCAGTGATGTATCCCATACAGAAATCTGATCTACACCATATATGAACACATATGAAATGATAATATATGTGAATATTGATTAATATATTTATAGTTCTATTGGTTGCTTGAGACATGGAAGGATTCAGGATCTTCTTTAAATAGAAGCAAACAATTCAAATAAGATATATTTAAAATGCTATAAAATAATTATTATTGTTCCAAATAATTTTTTTCATAACATGAATGTAATGATCTGATACCAACCTGATGAAACGACATTCTTTCTACCTGATTTGCTGGAAATGCAGATGTTGCGCATGCGCCTTACATTCGCAATACCAGCAGTACCTCCTGCAATAGTGACTCGGCGACAAGGAGGATTTGGATGAAAAAACGTGGAGATTTTACAAGATATTTTCTGTATTTCTAAATGATTTATACTTAAACATCAACGGATTTAGAACATCCTGTCGCTCTTTATTTAAAAAAGGTCTCAGTTTTGCCGTGACTGCGTACGCATCATATATAACGAATGACGCCTGTGATTTGTCTCTCGACGTTCGTTTCACTTTGCTAGAAATATCCATTGCAAATATGCCAAAACGTTGAACAAACACACTTCGTTCACTGTATCCTGAAACTTATCTTCATTGAAACGTTTGATTTCGTGTTAAAACAAATTGTGTGAAACTTTTCATGCTGAGTTGTAACTTTATACCAAAAAAAAATTAAATAAATATTATCCATTTTTACTATTTCAGACACCTCATTGGTGTTACATCATTCAACATTTTTTTTATTTTTGACTCCGGTATGGTTTATTTTATTTTTTTTATTTTTTTTTTTCAATTAAACTTAACTCTACTTGGGTAATGTCTTTGTAAAAAGGTTGATGTTTCTTGTTTTCCCAATGTTCCAATGTTACTTTGAAAATCTGAAAGTAATGTGTAATGTTGCAATAGTACAGTTTTGTTACATTCTGTTTGTTAGATTCTTGGTTCTTGATGTTCCCTGTTAAATCCAAACATGAACATCTATGCAATATGTTCTTTGCATATATTGCTATATATCAGATTTCTATATGGGATAATTTTGATGAATCTCCACAAAATCTAGTATAGCATCTTCCCAGAAGAGTGGAGCTCATTCTAACAGTAAACAGGGACTAAATGTGGAATGGGATTTTCCAAAAAAAAGAAGAAAACGCAATCTTATGTTCAGGTGTCCACAAACTTTTGTCTATTATAGTGTGTATTCCTACTAGAGCAGGAGGTAGTAAAGCTTAGTAGTTAGGGCGTTGGGTTACCGAGCGAAAGTTCGAGGGTTAAAGCCCCAGTATCACTAAGCTGCCACTCTTGGGGCCCTTGAGCAAGGCCCTTAACTCTCTGTGCTCCAGGGGTGAAGAAATAATTTGCAAAGAGAGCAAGAACAAAAATTAAATGTTAATTAAAACTTCAATACTATAATGAAAAAAACAACAACAACATTTTATTTACAGAAAGAATCTAACAACGGTTTTCAGAGTAGAACAATTTCCAGACTACTCAATTTCAGCGCCAGACTTTTTTATTTCAATCATTGTCTGAAATGCTCAGCAGCTCCACTTCCTGTTTTTTTTTAATCACCGCTAATAAGCCTTTCTCAACCTCAGACCGTTCATCAGAGATCCGTATTATAGCTGTAGCTCTTGTGTTCACCTCGTGCTTCTCTATTCCCGAAAATTAAAGATCTTAATGGTCCCCGAATGTGCCTTTTGGACTCCTTTTATTAAATCCAACTAACCTGTAGAGAGTATAATCAATAAAACGGCAAGCTGAAGGACTTTCTTCTAGAATATTCTGTCATTAAGCTTTCATTTATGAATAATTACTCCCTTTACTCTTTGTAATGAGATATTTCTACCTGTCTAGGTTGGGTGAAAAAAAAAAGTGTATTAGTGTACGAGAAATCGGAACTAGTCTTTGGTAGCTCACGCTCAGGTTTCTTCTTCTCGGCTTTTTCATTTTCTAATCCTGTTTACAGAGAAGAACAGGGATTCATTATCAGCATCGTCAGAGTCTATTCTTACAAAACTCCATTTCTCTTGTTCTGGCTGGATATTAAAAAGCTTCAGATTCATTTCAGAACCTTGGGTTGGGGGAAAATCCGCCGTAAATTAGCATCATGGAAAATTGGGAGAGGGTCTGATTAAGGAGGGGCGTCTGAGTGCTCACTGGTTTTTGGCATTTCGACAAAGACGTGATGAAAAGCTGTCAGGATTAAGACCCCTTCATGAAAAGAGTCGTCGTTCAAACGGCGCGAACGGAGAGACGGCGAGATCTTTGAAAGAAAAAAAGAAAAAGAAGACGCTAATAGCTGTTCATTAGCCCGCTATTTGGCATGCTCGGAGGTAGGGACGGGAAATAAGTGCGCAGCAAGAACAGCATCGATCGCAATCAAATAAATTGCCGTCAGCACGCCGCAGCTGATGACTTGATGATGTAGGTCTGTCAGTGCAACACGCTTCACCAGGGACGCCTCGGGTTCCAGCTTGGGCCCTGAGAAACGCACACGTCGTCCTCCCGAGCGAGCGAGCGAGCGGCTCTATTCAATCTATTAAACAAATTTGACGTTTTTTATGGAGGATAGGCTATTTCCATTCTCTCTTTATGGCCCCCTTTTATATCGCTGGAGCGGGGGGGCGGGGCTTTAGGGGTGCTTATAAATAGAGGTGAAATTATGAACGTGAAGATAACGGCGCTGTCAGAGAGTAAACAAGCCCGAGGACTTATGTGCCTGAGCCTGATTGCAAATCACAGGGGACTTACGAGGGCCCTGAGAGAGAACGAGAGGAAGGAGAGAATACAGAGAGAGAGAAAGACGACCACAGAGACCGGGAGCTGACGAATCGAACTCGCCTGGGGCTCCAGGAAACCTCGACACGTCTGAAATAGCAACACAAAAGAAAGAAAAAAAAGCTGCAGTGTTAGCGTAAGCCTCATTAGCAGAGGTGTGAGTTAGCACGGTGGTAGGGGTTCGTCGGTTCTGTGAAAGTGCCACAGAATGCTCGGTGATAATTGGATTTTCATCCTCGTTTCGAGATCCGTCCCTATATAACATGTGTAAATATTTCCACTGGGATATTTCGAATCTCTTTTACCCAGGTGTTTATCCGGACGGTTGTTTGAATTATTTATATTAGCTCGTGCCTCATGGCTCGATTTGGCAGAGGTGTCAGGAAAGAACTTCATCTGGCAAAGCGAGCCGATAGTCGGCTGATATTTTCTATCATTAGCTTCAGAGAATCCTGTACGTGCTGTTGTGAGATGAAGCAGATGTTCACCAACGTAGTAAAACTTTAAATGATCGTTTAATGCAGCCTTGAGATATAAAAAAAAAGAGGCTATGAATTTGTAATATTGGGAAATGATGTAATAAAACAATGCCCGTGCTTTCATTAATTCATAATAGACGAATGTGCCTATGGTTTTAAAGGATAAACGGATTCACCATGCGCTGGAGCTGCACTTACAGCTCACTTTAATGAACAAATCAATCAAGTGACGACATTGTGTTTATACAGGATATTTAAGATTAGTCTTGAATGGCATTCGGTTTCACTGAAGACGCTGAAAACGACTTGAGAACCAAAGTGCTCGTTCATAAACGTCCTTTTAGTCTTGATTACAATAAGATGTCTGAGCTGTCTGACCTGTTCCATCCTCACCCCAAAACTGTGGAATGGCCAACACTTACTGCTCTGAAGACCTCGGGATGCAGTGAGCCAGAGCTCTGAACGCTTTAAGAGCTCTAAACGAAACAATAAACCTCGCCTCCGAGTGGCCCAAAGCCATCACCGTCTGCATCCTATAAAAGAGATCGAAAACTGAGCATAGTGTCTGAGTGGGAGGGGCAAACCCTCTCCCACCTGTCAATCACAGTGATGCAATCCGCTCATGGCTGTCTGTGAGGGCAGGTGGTGTACGAAAATGATAGCACTCTCGTTTGTTTGTGTTGTCTGTGAAGGTGTGATGATGCTTTTTTCTTTTTTTGCTGCACTCTGTATGACAGTGGAGAGCTGGCTGGTGGGCGGGGCCAAACCGGTGAGAAAATGGAGGGGAAATCGGATGCTGAAAGTACAAATGGACCAGAAAGGATGGGAAGTGACGTGGTTTTGCTGCTCAGTGCAGAGTTTTTTACTTCCTGTCAATCTTACTTATAATAACATAAATTAGATAAATTAGATAGATAGATAGATAGATAGATAGATAGATAGATAGATAGATAGATAGATAGATAGATAGATAGATAGATAGATAGATAGATAGATAGACAAACAATGAAGACAGACAGACAGACAGACAGACAGACAGACAGACAGACAGACAGACAGACAGACAGACAGACAGACAGATGATAGAAAGATCTTTCTGAAATCTGCAAAGCTTTTCACATATCCATCTCTGCCCCAACCCCGAGGCTCCGCCCCCTCTTTACCCACACAGTGCTCATGGTTTCTCTCCACCTGTTCAGCATACCAATGAAACTTCACCCTCATGCGACCCCCCCGTGTTGATCTCTCTTTCCGTTAATCTGTTTCTCCCCTTGTTCTCCACTGTCTACGTCCCGGATTCCTCGGCTTTACTGCGCGACGGCTCTTCACATTTTCTCTTCATTCCCATGTTTCTGAGGCCATCGCTTTATATGTCAGAGTGTTAATAACCTCCTGCTTTTGAGTCATGTCCTGAAATCTTCAACATATTGTCTGCTTTCTGCTCGGAATATTAATAACGATTTACAGATTTTTAAACTAATGCTATCTATCTATCTATCTATCTATCTATCTATCTATCTATCTATCTATCTATCTATCTATCTATCTATCTATCTATCTATCTATCTATCTATCTATCACACTATATTCCCTCTGTCTCCTGCTTTTTTACAATAAATTTTAGAAGAGAATTAATGCTGTAGATTATAAACACAGTGTCAATATTTATTACATGTCATTTGATATACAGCGACATTTTAGTAGCTATTTCTTTAATGTTCTTTTTTTTTAACGCAACAGCTGTAAACCATCTTATTAAGCTTCTTGACTGCTGCTCCACCACTGAAAATGTTCACAAAGTGAGCATGGAGCAACATAATCCCTGCCCCAGTGGCCTCTATTTATTAACATTGTGTTGCAGTTCCCATGTCTGGCCACTAGGTAAATATACCCTAGAAGACCTTCACATGATGGAGAAATTCCAGGTTATATTTAGCATCTTAAAGTTTTCCCGAAAATGATTACACGTGTTTTCTCTCTTAACGAAAATCCAGCTGGCTTTGTGCTCAGGTACATTGTCTCACTGTTGAAGATGTTCCACTAGATTTTGTGGAGCTTCATTCATCTACAAGTGTGTTCGTAAAGTCAGGTAGTGATGTAGGTGAGAAGGTGAGGAGGTCTGGGGTGCAGTCAGTGTTCACATTCATCACAAAGCTGTTCAATAGTTATATACTAATATATTTTAATACTTTTGGCCATCTTCTAAAAATGTGCCGTTGTTGTTGATGTTATTGTTGTTGTTGTTCTGTCTAGTGGTGATACATATGAATCTGTATAGACAGAAGAAAGGGTTTTTTGCGTTATATAGCTGTTATAATGTAAACCAAGAACAGTTTATATTGTACTTATTAACTACTAATTACACCCTGGTCTGATATAAGTCAAGATGTAAGTTTTGCAACTTGTTAACACTCAAAAGCTTGCAGGCCGAGTCACTTGCATGTTCTACTGAATCTATTCCTTTACTATTAATCGAGCAAAATGTATTCTGTTTTTTTGTGCATTAATGAAAATGCGATTTGGGATCTGCGTTTCTGCTTAAAACTGTAAAATGCTTGTTGGCATGTGTGCAAACTGATTCATTTAGCACCAGGGACTTTATTTAGTCCAATCTGAAAGCTATTTTGGAAACTGATTGCATGTGTGTTTGTGTGTGTGTGTGTGTGTGTGTGTGTGTGTGTGTGTGTGTGTGTGTGTGTGTGTGTGTGTGTGTGTGCGTGTGTGTGTGTAAATGGATATATCTGGAGAGCATTCGTTAAATTTGTAGACAGGAAATCTCTAATAGCTTGAGAAAAAAAAAACGGAGGAAAAATCCACGCGATAATACTGCTCTCAATTCGGATTTATATCAGAGAGATGTGACAGCATGCGAAAGGAACCAAGTTCTTGCCTTCGTGTCCTATTTAAAGATCACACGCACGTTTTTTAACAGCTGCTAATCCGGGCGATGCAGAACCTGTCAAATTACAATTGTGCTTCCTCAAAACCGAGTCCCAGGATCTAAATGAAACCTGGCTATCGGGGGCAATTAACCCCTTAAACCAAAAGAAAATGGGTGTCATTTATAAATGGAGTAAATCGATCCTGATCCACCTCCTAATATCATCATTATGACGCCACATCTACAGAAAGCATCAATATTGTAGAGAAGTGCAGTAGATCAGAGCGCTGCATCACACACAGGATCTTATACAGAGAGAATGAACGTCATCACTAAAGCAAGAAACCCAATGAACACAATTCAACACGTCTCCTTTCACTGGAGCCACAACTGCAACTCCACATACATCATCTCCAGCAGAAGCATCGATATTCACCTCATCACATCACCCCGGGGTTTTCCTGCTTTTTTTTTTTTTTGCGTTACATTACTGTTTTCCAGGGGATTTCAAATGAAAACAAATTGTGTGTTTTTGTGCAAATTCTAGAAAACGCAAAAGTATAAACGATCAGTGAAAAAGTGCGAGAAGCCCCGACTTTTCCTCACAACGTCCAGCTTTTCTTGAAAAGTCTCTGTTGTAAATGTCCATGTTGAGTTTAAAAAAAAAAAAAAGGAAATAAAAATATCAAGTATAAAAATTATAAAGAATAATAAATGTTTAATGTTTAACTAAGTATAAAAATATATTAAACAAAAATTTTAAAAAACAATATACTGTATATATACTACGTTTAAAAAAATAAATAAATATATAAGGAAGGAAGGGAAGAACATTTATGCAATTTTTTCACATTTATTTATTTCTTTATTTCTTTATTTCTTTATTTATTTATTTCATTATTTCTTCTTTTGTTCCTTTTTTTTTTTTCATTCATGCAGTCATATTTAAATGTAATAATATTTATTTTATTTACCACATGTCATAACAACCCAATAGGAGCTTGTTACTTTCCAGAATATGCTGTAATTACAATGAAATACAACACACACACACACACACACACACACACACACACACACACACACAAAACTCACTCTTTTTCCTCTCCATTCTGGCCCTGGTTCTGAAAGCACACCTGAGCGTCTATACGACCTGCGCTGGTCTGAGCGTAGACCTCGATATCCCGAAATGTAATAAAACGCAGGTGCCGGCTGACCTTCTCTGCTGAGGACCATCATTAAAGATCTGAATGTAGAGAAAATCCTCGAGAGCTGATGATCCTGATGTCTCTGATGTTCCACTCTGAGTATCAATCGAGGTCTTTGTCCTTTGTCACACAAAAACAGGACAAGTTGGAGATTCTTGGTGGGGCCGTGGAATGAGAATAACGTGGGCAGACGTTAACCCGGCAGCGCTCTGCTCCTCGCCCACGGTCAACATCTGAAAGGCTTTGTTGTGTTTTTTTCCAGACGCACGAGCCACAAAATAATCGCACCAATTAAATCCTTGCAGCATGTCGGAAAGGGCAGAGTCTGGACCAGGACTTTTCATTAGGAGAAAAAAACACGCGTAATCGTTCGGAAAAAAAAAAATTTTCAGGGAAACTTTAAGATGCTAAATATAACCTGGAAGACCTTCACACGCCAATTCCTTGTCATGGAATTCATATGTTCAGACAGAAGAAAGGGTTTTTATTTACCCAGAATATCGACAGCAGACAAAACAACAACAAACTGTACATATTGCAGGATATACCTTGGCCAAAGGTATTGGGACACCCAACATTTCCCAGCCATGTGGTTCTTCATCAACTGTTCCTGCAAAGTTGGACGCACAGAATTGTACTAGAAGACCAAAACAATCCTGTGCAGATCTGCTTTCCGTTTTCAGGCCTCCTCACCTTCTCAGCTACATTAGTACCTGACTTTAGTAAAACCCGTATGGCTGAATGAATCTCCATACTGTAAATCCCTACAAAATCTAGCAGAACATCTTCCCAGAAGACAGACATCAAACATTGCTTATGAAGGACCTATTTGAGGATCCTGATTTGATTATCCTGTTTTGAGGATCATGATTTAGCTTGAGCCCAATAATCAAATGTAATAACAACCAAGGTGGACAAACACACACACACACACACACACACACACACACACACACACACACACACACACACATGCATTAAAAAGAAACACTCTTTCCTCTCCATGCTGGCCTGGGATGGCCAGTGTGCCAGAAAGAGTGAAGGTTAATTATAACAGCAAATGTGGACTGGGATGTTCAGAAAAGCTCATAGGTCAGGTGTCCACAAACTTTTGGCCAATATATTAGTCAGAAGACTTTGGAAGCTTTTAAAACATCAGACAGCAGTCGTTCTAACAATACATGCTGATAGAAAGCACAGAAATAGGAAATAAAAATTACTAATCTGAGAATCAATTCCTTTTGTGACTTCGAAGTAAATAATTTCTCGTCCGTCTCCGTCGCATGCAGCGTAATTAAAATCAAAACAGTTTTGTATCCGAAGCCGGAACAGAGAGTGTATTTACGACACGGACGACAGACGAGAGTAAAGTCGGCTGTATTATATTTTTTCAGCCTCCGTAGCAGATTATTGATACACTATTTTATTTTCAGCTCTTGTTCTGACAGTCCTCTGGGTTTTCAATTATTCATAGACCGATAGCTGGCAATAAACATATCTGCTTGTTTGTAAACAAGGCGGCACGCAATGCGCATGACTCATCCGGATTTCTTTTCGGCGACGCATCTCGAAGTCTACACGAAACCCCTGTTAAAATGGCAGGATTCTGTTTTATATTTAAATATTTTAAAAATACAAATGAAAGCAAGATCAAATAATACCAGGAGTTTTTTCCACATCAAAGTCAAATTTATGACAGAAAAATAAACAGAAAATACACAATACACAAAAGTTTGTTTACACCTGTAAATCTCATCTCATCCCATTTGCTGTTATAATAAGCTTCATTTTTCTGGGAAGATGTTCTACTTGATTGTGTGGAGTATGTGTGAGATTCATTCAGCCACAAGGATGTGTTTTAGTAAAGTCAGGTACTGATGTAGGTGAGAAGGTGAGCAGGTCTGGGGGTGCAGTCAGCGTCCACATTCATCACGAAGGTGTTCAATAGGTTTGGAGCTCAATAGCAGGAGATCTTCCACATCCACATTCCAACCAATGGAAAGCAGATCTTCATTAAGCTGATTTTATGCACAGGGACATTGTCATGCTGGAACATGTTTCTAGTTCTAGTGAAGGGACAATTTTATGCTCCTGCATCCAAAAAGATCCTACACAATTGTTTGTCTCCAAGTTTGTGAGAACAGTTGGGGAAAGAACCAAGTCAGGTGTCTTCATACAGGTTTGGGTCTCCTGGGTTAAGTGAAAGGAAAATCTATTTTCTTTATCTGCTGTGTATCTGTCAATCTACTAAATCTGTTTATAATATTAGTATTGTATCTGATCCATAAAGTGATTTTGTAAAGTTATGGACACTAAATGTATATGGTTGGAGATGTAGGAGATGATTAAATCGTGCATGCTCTCGTCTCTCTGCTGTTCTTCGTGAATAATGATCGGATCGTCTGGCCGTGCAGCGACACCTCATTTGTCTGTCTGTCTGTCTGTCTGTCTGTCTGTCTGTCTGTCTGTCGGTCTGTCTGTCAATAATCTATCTATCTATCTATCTATCTATCTATCTATCTATCTATCTATCTATCTATCTATCTATCTATCTATCTATCTATCATCTGTCTGTCTCTCCGTCTGTCCGTCTGTCTGTCCGTCTGTCTGTCTGTCTAGTGTGTATGTGTTTTACTTTACTGAAATACTACACACAAATCTGTCTCTTGCTCAGATATCATATAAAAATAAATAAAAGCATCACAGTAAAATAGAAAGCAGGTTGACACGGACAGAAGCACGGTATGACTCATGAATAAACTGGAAAACATCACCCTGCTTTTTGAAACACCGTGTGACACTGACGGAGTGCACGAGGTGACAGCTGGCTGAGAAGACGCCACCGCTGTGTGATAAAGTGCCCCAGGGGCGTCGCCAACTCGCCCTCGCCTCACACTCCACACTCTCCCAGCCTCGAGGCTGAAGCGTCTGCAGTCGGGGTCAACCAGACGATGCCAATGTCCCACTACTGCCAATGCTGACACTACATTACTACATTATCCCCCCTGCTGGAGGGGCCGCTTCACTTCAGGGCAGCAGTGATGGGGCTGTTCTCTAACATTACAGCTCAGCGTGGAAGGTGACATTGTGCAGCACTCGAGCCAAATTACTATTGTGTTCCAGAACCACAGATTAGGTGTGTGTGTGTGTGTGTGTGTGTGTGTGTGTGTGTGTGTGTGTGTGTGTGTGTGTGTGTGTGTGTGTGTGTGTGTGAGATGCTTGCTTCGATTTCCAAAGCATTTTCTATATAACATTTGCTTGTTCTATCTAGATCTATCTATCTATCTATCTATCTATCTATCTATCTATCTATCTATCTATCTATCTATCTATCTATCTATCTATCTATCTATCTATCTATCTATCTATCTATCCATCCATCCATCCATCCATCCATCCATCCATCCATCCATCCATCCATCCATCCATCCATCTATCTATCTATCGAATAATGTAATAGTTTGAAATGTCCTGTGTTCCTTTAAATCCTTCTACAGTTTTCAATGAGACTTCTGCAAAACCCATAAAACCTTCTATATGTTCCTCAAAAAAAACATTTGTGTTCCACTGAGACACGTCGGCTTTCTTCTACAATCTTTTAAAAAACGAAATCATCTAAAAACCTTCTGTGTTCCTCTTAAATCTGCGATAACAATGAAGACAGCAATGTTTCCAGACCAGGAGTCCTGAAGATCTTTAAAAACCTTCAGCTTCACATGAAAAAGACTTCAGTCCCCTGTTAGGACATGCCGAGTGACTTCCTGTACACACACTAAACCAAAACACAAATACAATATCATCATCATGCGAACAGGAAAACACACGTTTCCTTAAATGGAGGTCATTATTGGTCCAATGAGGGGGTGTTTGGTATTGATACTGATGGTGTTGATGGTGGTGGTGTTGGAACTGATAGTGTTGGTGGTGGTGTTGGTGCTGATAGTGTTGTTTGCTGGTGGTGATGGTAATGATGGTGCTAATGGTGGATGTTTTTGGTACTTATGGTGTTGATGTTGTTGATAGTGCTGTTAGTACTGATAGTGGTAGTGTTATTACTGATAGTGTTGATATTGTTGATGGTGCTGTTAGTACTGACAGTGTTGATGGTGGTAGTGTTGGTACTAATTGTGTTAATAGTGGTGGTGGTACTGATGGTGGTGCTGTTAGTACTGATGGTGTTGATGGTGGTGGTGTTGGTACTGATGGTGATGATGTGGTGCTGTTAGTACTGATGGTGTTAGTATTAATGGCGTTGATGGTGATATTGAAATTAATGGTACTGATGGTGTTGGTGGTGTTGTTTTCAGTTTTGGTGTTGATAGTATTGATGGTGTTGATGTTGGTATTGATGGTGTCATTGATGGTATTGTTGTTGGTACTGATGAAGCTTTCGGTGGTAGTTTTGGTGCTGATGGTGTTAATGTTGTTGTTGGTATTGATGGTGTCAATAGAGTGAGAAGAAGAAGGAGAGAGAGAGAGAGAGAGAGAGAGAGAGAGAGAGAGAGAGAGAGAGAGAGAGAGATGATGGCTGGGAGAGAGGAAGAGGAAACGGGTGAGAAACAATCTGCAATAAAGTTTTGCATGCGTTGCTGCAGATTAATGCAGAGTCAATATTTGAAACAAATCCTGATTGGCCAGTCGAACCCTAACACTCCTCAAAGGCGTGTATCGATCGATCCTGCAGGTCATCGCACGAATCCACTGAGGTTGATGGGAAGAAGAAAATCGATGGCAATTTCAAAAGAGCCTGTTATCATCATGATCAGAAATACAGACTGCGATACTGATACATTTATCCATTAATAAACCGCTAATAAAAATGTGTGTGTGGTTACTGTTGGTATTGAAGGTGTTGGAGTTGACAGTGTTTTTGTTGTTGTTGATAGTGATGTTGCTGATGATGGTGTTGGTATTAATGTTCATGTTGTTCATGTTGTTGTTGCTGATGGTATTGTTGATATTAATGTTATTGATGATGTCGTCATTTTGATGTTTTTGTTGGTATTAATAATGTTGGTATTGATGTTGGTCTTAGTATTAATAGTATTGATCTTGTTGTTGGTATTGATGGTATTAATGAGGTTGGTATTGATGGTTTTGATGTTGTTTTTGGTATTGTTGGTATTGATGTGGGTCTTGGTATTAATGGTATTAATGTTGTTGGTATTGGTCTTGGTATGGATGGTGTTGGTGCTGTTGTTGATGTTAGTGTTGTTGGTATTGGTGGTATTGATGTTGTTGTTTTTGGTTTTGATGGTGTTGATGTTGGTATTAATTGTGTTGGTTATGTTGTTGGTGCTGTTGTTAGTGTTGTTGGTTTCGATGGTGTTGTTGGTATTGTTACATCTTATGCTGTTAGTATTGAAGGTGTGGTTGTTGGTATTAAAGGTGTTGATTGTGTTGATGGCGCTGTTCATGTTCATAATGCATTTGGTGTTGATTGTTTTGAGATTAAGAATGTTGTTGGTGTTGATGTTAGAGTTGTTGGTATTGAAGGTGTTGCTGGTGTAGGTGTTTGTTTAGTTTGTGGTGTTGTTGATGTTTGATGGTTTTGTATTTGTGCTGTTTTAAAGGATTAATTGAAACATCAGTGAGATCAGCACTGTAATGATCTAAAAACTCTTTATTAAATCTATATGTTTTTTTTTCCATGTGGGCATTTGTGTTGTTGTTGTTGTTGTTGTTGTTGTTGTTGTTAAAGTTGCGTGATTGTTGTTATTGTTCTGTAAAAGATTTATGTGTAACGGCTTAATTGTGCTTTGTGCAGTTATTAGTATGAAGCTTAACATGTCTGTGGTTTGATTTGTTTGCATGAATAATCCTGTTATTATCACAGCAGTGCTTCAGAGTCATCATACTGAAGCTACAGGCGCTCGCATGAGCTTCTGATCCCGGCAGTGCCGAATACCGGCGTTTAACATGAAAAGCACCGCCGGAGCTGGTGCTTGGACCCCTATTGCTTTTGTTCAGCTTTTTCATATGCGTAAAGCAAATTGTTTGACGCAAAGACGTGATGCGGGATCGTGACAGTCCTCGCTATAAGTCATACAGTGACATTTTTGTTCTTGTTACTTGTGTTCTCCAAAACCAATCAATCTTAGGTCATTCAGCCCCACCCACTTTTTCTGTGCACTAATTTGCATACTATTAGATCACAAAACATACATATATATATATATATATATATATATATATATATATATATATATATATATATATATATATTTTTTTTTTTTTTTTTTTTTTGCAAACTAGTTCAGAATCACAAATTAATCAATATTTATAAAATAAAAGTTAAAAAAGTTTTTGCTAGAGATTTTGTACCCAGTATGGCCGCCACATTCCAGGCAATTGTAGCAATGTGGAGCCTAATTCTCATAAACAGCTGTAAGTAATGATTATTTGCACAGATTCGAGTGTAATATGAGGATGAGAATACAGTATATAGCATCAGATGGCTGTGTCTTAGGCTGTCAGGCAATCAGGCTAAACTGTGGTTTAACGAATCATCATGCCAGACTGTAAGTGGATGTCATGAACCAAGCAGCTTTCAGCTAGCATTTTACAAGGTTTTTATTAAACTAGAATCAAGATTTATAAAAATTTTATCTGTGGTGCGGCCCGGGTTCGATTCCTGGTCAGGGAACCGACCCCAGCCATTAGGGTTTCACAAGCCAGTGCACTCTTAGTGCCGGTCCCAAGCCCGGATAAATGGGGAGGGTTGCGTTAGGAAGGACATCCAGCGTAAAAACATGTGACAAATCTAACATGTGGATCATGACTACGTATGATCCGCTGTGGCGACCCCTAATTGGAAAAGCCAAAAGAAAGTTAATCTGTGGTTAAATAATTGTTGTGAGTAACTTGGCCAGAGCTGGCCACTGGGGGCGCTGTTTTGAAGCAGTGCTTGGACCCTGCGTATCACTGCTTGCTGACATATTTCACAAATATTCAGATTGTATTTGTTTGAATTAGGAATTTATTTTTTAATGTTTAATTCAGTCTTATTATCAAAGAGTATATAATGGACGTCCTTTTTTACTGAATATTTTCCAAAAACGGTTCAAAATACATTTTCTAAAAGAAAAGAAAAGAAAAGAAAAGGTAGCAAAATGATGTGGTACAAAAGCACTTTTCATTACGTCCAAATGTCTAGACACACTCCTGAATAAAATGGCATTTCTTTCTTTCGCTTCTTATTTGTCATTTGGCGTTTAATCTCAAGCACTAAATGGAAAAAAAAGACCTCCCTGTTTAAGCGCCTCTGGAGGACATTGTACAAAATCTGTACATAGAGAGAATCAGATACTGTCTGTTTCACAACCCCATGACATAATATATGGACCAATGTTTGTCGACATCTGACCATACGATTGTTCTGAGCTTTTTGAACATCCCATTCGTTTACATGCAAAACTTTATAATTCGCAGCTCGGAAAATTCTCGGGTTCTCATTCTCATTTGACTCTTAGATATCAGCCTTGTATCTGAAACATTTCCATAAGTTTCGCATCACTAATCACCTGGAAGCTGTTTGACTGAGACATCGTCTTTTTTAAAAGTCAAGCAGAAATGTACTTCAAAGATAGCATGAACACACATTCATAAATGTCACTGTGTTTTTGCTGCTTTGTCCCACTATCCCCCCTGTATATATACACATTGTTTTGTTTTCAGGCCTCAGGCTTGTTATTAATTTTCAAGAAAAAATTTACAGAGGCGCATATCTTTTTGAAAGGTACAGCCAAGTGTGATAAATATATTCTTGGTGGTGTTTATTTTTTTAAACGGCGTAAAAGAGAGCATGGCTTATAGAAGGCATACTAAACAAAATGAAAACACAATTCACGGCACATGATTTAGCGCACATTCGATTTTTATACATTTGCAACCAACATCAAGTGTGATCCTGTACCACAAATAACTTTCCAGAATTTAGATTTAACGCATCTATAGCTTTTTTGAACGTGTTAGAGGATGGAGGGATAAGTGGTAAAGGATGGAGGGATCAGTAGTGCAGTGGTAGAGAATGGAAGGATCAGTAAAAGAGGACAGAGGGATAAGTGGTAGAGGATGGAGAGATCAGTGGTAGAGGATGGAGAGATCAGTGGTAGAGGATGGAGAGATCAGTGGTAGAGGATGGAGGGATAAGTGGTAGAGGATTGAGGGGTCAGTGGTAGAGGATGGAGGGATCAGTGGTAGAGGATGAAGTGATTAGTGGTAGAGGATGGAGGGATGAGTGGTAGAGGATGGAGGAATCAATGGTAGAGGATAGAGGGATAAGTGGTAAAGGATAGAGGGATCAGTGGTATAGAATGGAGAGATCAGTGGTAGAGGATGGAGGGATCAGTGGTAGAGGATGGAGGGATCAGTGGTAGAAGATGGAGGGATCAGTGGTAGAGGATAGGGGGATCAATGGTAGAGGATAGAGGGATCAATGGTAGAGGATAGAGGGATCAGTGGTAGAGGATGGAGGGATAAGTGGTTAAGGATTAAGGGATTAGTGGTAGAGGATAGAGAGATCAGTGGTAGAGGATGGAGAGATTAGTAGTAGAGGATGGAGGGATAAGTGGTCAAGGATAAAGGGATCAGTGGTAGAGAAAGGAGGGATCAGTGGTAGAGGATGGAGGGATGTGTGGTAGAGGATGGAGAGATCAGTGGTAGAGGATGGAGGGATGAATGGTAGAGGATGGAGAGATCAATGGTAGAGGATAGAGGGATCAGTTGTAGAGGATTGAGGGATCAGTGGTAGAGGATGGAGGGATCAGTGGTAGAGGATGGAGGGATCAGTGGTAAAGGATGGAGGGATAAGTGGTTAAGGATTAAGGGATTAGTGGTAGAGGATGAAGTGATCAGTGGTGGAGGATGGAGGGATCAGTGGTGGAGGATGGGGGGATGTAAGTTTTCTGTGTGATTGTTGACTCTCCCTGTGAGGATAATGATGGTATTAGAATTCCAATGCGCCGATCGCAAATCCTCCGACACTCAGCAGTTACTCTGTGTTTCTAACACGCGTTTGACGGCTTCTGTGTTTGAGCACGACAGGAGCTCGAGGTCATTAACAACCCGGCAGCAAACCTGAGACTTGGGTCGGCCCCTTTCACCCCGAGGTTCACCAGGGTCACTCTGAGCTGAGTGTTTGCTTCCTACACACACACACACACACACACACACACACTCACTAGCTGATATGACTCCCAATGAACAAGGTAAATAGAAGAAGATTGAACAAGACTCCTGGAAGAACTTTCCTGATGGGTGAAAAGAATTTGAAGGAATTTCATTTGATATTTGTAAAATATCTCCAAACGTGTGGAAATATTCATTTCACGGGTTTCACTGTGTCTAAGAAGACGTCTGTTTGGTGGTCGGTTTTATCAATCATACATTATAAGGTCAAAAGTTTGTGGACATTTGAGCTTTTTGAACATCCCATTGCACATCTCACTTGCTGTTATAATAACCTCCAGACGACGGCTAACATGTAACAACCAAACATTAGAATTTCTGAGGACATCAGTGAAAAGCTGCCACAGATTGAGAGTTTTTCTCCAGAGCGTTTCCCAGATCAGAAATGAAATTCCCAAAACTACTTGAGCGCATCATAAAAGCAATTTCTTGTGTTTTGAACAAATCTCGAAATCGTATCGTGTGCACGTGTCAGCTGTTTCCTACATTATCAATGGTTTATCTTCATGTTGATCAAAATATATTGTACTGGTTTTCACCTGAATCGTCTCAACCCCCAAGTCATTGAAGGCAAAATGATTAAACCAGTTGTCATCATCTGTTTTTTGTAAACGATGAATTGTGCAGACGAATCTTGAATGTCACTTATGAAGAGATGCGAGAGAACGGCATCAGATCAACCAAAACCAGGTCCTTAAAATGGGCCAAAGGTGAATCTCGTGAACCTTCAATCAGCGTCAGAGCGAAAGACAGAATTCCAATTTAAAAAAGAAATAAAACAGAAAAACGATTGAACCCCAGAACAGTACAGTAAAAGTGTGAATCCTGTCCGGTCTCTTACACTCGTTATACAGTACATACAGTCATAGTACATTTGTGCTGTTACATTTCATAGACGCCAAACAGAAGAAATTCCGCGTTGTTCATTCACACGAATACCTACTTTTGAGAGATGTACCAAGGATTTTGGGAAAAGTTCAGGCTTTTGCAAGTGATCAAGAAATTTGGAGAAATGCACCGAAATGACGAGGTTTAATGCCAAGAATAAATATGAGCTCATAGAACCCAGGCCAAGTTGCTATTCTGTCGTCATGGGTATAACGGTGTGGAAACCTCGTTCTTACCCGATTGTAATAAAAACGTATTAAAGAACCGAATGTTCTCCAGAGAACGGTGTATTCATACCTGTAAAGTGATACTGAGGGCATTAGAATTGCTTTATGCACTCCTGTGTGTGCTGCAATTACAACACGACTCGCCTCCCATTCGAGAATTTCACCGCTCGTCAATTAGATTGTTGTGCGACTTGTCATCAACAGCTGTGAGCGCGCGTACGAAGCATATGGCTTTTTTCTTCCAAACATGGGGGAAAAAAAGGGCTGTCATCTCTTCTCAGAAAAGTTCCTCAAACAAGATCATCGAAGGCCATAAGATCTGGGTAAATATTTTCTCCAACTCTTGTTGATTTTTTCTAATTGATTAGTATTTACAGGAAACACGTGGGGTTTGGACACCAGCTGTCCAGTTTTAGTCCAAATCTTTTTGCTTCGGGATTCCACAAATTGTGCTTCCTAACGGTTGCAGGATTGGTAAGGGTTGGTTACCATAGCCGAATTCTCAGCTTTACCCACTCTGGATTTTCTTTTCTTATCTTTTTCGTCATGAATACCACTGCTCAAGAGATGTTTTTTGTTTTTCTCATCATCAATGAATTCTGTGCAGCACTAAGACCTTGTTTTCATTGTGTGATTTTATATTTTGTATAGATTCAAGTCTTGTGTGCGGTTCAGGGGGATCGGTGGTGGAGTGGTAGAGGATGGATGGATCAGTGGCGGAGTGGTAGAGGATGGAGGGATCAGTAGAGCAGTGATAAAGAATGGAGGGATCAGTGGTGCAATGGTAGAGGATGGAGGAATTAGTGGAGAAGTGGTAGAGGATGGAGGGATCAGTGGTGGAGTGGTAGAGGATGGAGAAATCAGTGGTGGAGTGGTAGAGGATGGAGGGATCAGTGGTGGAGTGGTAGAGGATGGAGGGATCAGTGGTGGAGTGGTATAGGATGGAGGGATCAGTGGTGGAGTGGTAGAGGATGGAGGGATCAGTGGAGCAGTGGTAGAGGATGGACGGATCAGTTGAGCAGTGATAAAGGATGGAGGGATCAGTGGTGCAGTTGTAGAGGATGGGGGATCAGAAGAGCAGTGGTAGAAGATGGAGGGATCAGTGGTGGTGTGGTAGAGGATGGAGGGATCAGTGAAGCAGTGGTAGAGGATGGAGGGATCAGTGGTGGAGTGGTAGAGGATAGAGGGATCAGAGGAGCAGTTATAGAGGAGGGACAGATCAGTACAGTGGTAGAGGATGGAGGGATCAGTGAAGCAGTGGTAGAGGATGGAGGGATCAGTACAGTGGTAGAGGATGGAGTAATCAGTGGTGGAGTGGTAGAGGATGGAGGGATCAGTGGAGCAGTGGTAGAGGATGGACGGATCAGTTGAGCAGTGATAAAGGATGGAGGGATCAGTGGTGCAGTTGTAGAGGATGGGGGGATCAGGAGAGCAGTGGTAGAAGATGGAGGGATCAGTGGTGGTGTGGTAGAAGATGGAGGGATCAGTGGTGAAGTGGTAAAGGATGGAGGGATCAGAGGAGCAGTTATAGAGGAGGGACAGATCAGTACAGTGGTAGAGGATGGAGGGATGAGTGGAGCAGTGGAGCAGTGGTAGAGGAGGGACAGATCAGTACAGTGGTAGAAGATGGAGGGATCAGTGGAGCAGTGGTAGAGGATGGAGTAATCAGATGCCAGTTGAGGAAGTGTAGTACTGAGGTAGCAGTGGAGAACTTAGAGAGGAGCCTCCACATAATATAGGCATAAATGCGTAAATGATATACAATCTTCAGAAAACGTATCTTCTGGATGAACCAGAGCCGAACGAGCTGCTGGAAACCTCTCTGAGGTTATTTTATTACTCACGTCATCATTCCTGCATCACTAAAACGTTTCTGAAGGTCGGCTCCTTTTCCACCCAAATCCAATACTGATTATTTATGCAAATTTATTCACTTACATTCGTCCTACAATTAACCAGAATGTGTTTAAGCGTCAAAAACACAAAAAAAAACCCGGCGCTGGAGAAAACGTGGGTCTGTTTTTGTTTATACTGCAAATACACAATGAAATGTAAATCTCCTGTTATCCCTCTCTAGCAATTTGTTGAAACAAACCCATGGCACAGCAGGTCAAACTCCAATTTATTTATTTATTTCAGTCATGGTAATGAGATTTATTTCTTTTCTAAAGCAGAAAAAAACCCTCTTTGGCACCAGACCTTCTATAAGCCTGCATGCTGAATGCAAAAATGCTGGATGCACTGCTGGACCTGCCCTTTGAATGCCCTTGATATTAATACACCAAGGTCATGAGGTTTGTTCAGATTTGGCGATGTTTACATGCCTACATGCCCTGTGCAGATGATCCTCAGAGCTGAAGACCGAATCCGGTTCTTGTGTAATTTGACTTTCTTTCATGTGGAGAAAAAAAAACTCCACATGCATTCAGCATTTTCATATAAATGTGTCTATGAGCATATTCTGTGAGCTTTCTGCTTTATTAGGGATCCATAATTTCTGCAGAAGATCTTCCTTCTCAGTGTCTTTAGAAACCCTAAGAACCTCACTGCTCTTTGTATATTTATATCAACGTCAGACCATGGAGATCGCTATGTGCTTTTTTCTAAACATCCCATATTCCACATTTAGTCCCCATTTGCTCTTATAGTAACCTCCACTCTTCTGAGATGTTCCACTAGATTTTTTGGAGATTAAGGCTGTCAGTAAAGATACTGATGTAGGTGAGGTGAGGTGGTCCGGGGTGCAGTCAGCGTTCACATTCATCCCAAACGGTTTGAGGGTCACAGCTTTATAGCAGGAGATCTTCCACATCATACAACTCATGGAAAGCAGATCTTCATGAAGTTGGCTTTGTGCACAGGGGCAGTGTCATGTTGGAACAAGGTTTGGGTCGTCTAGTTCAAAAGAAGGAGTAATTAAATCCTAGTGCTTCAAAAGGCGTCATATAGAATTGTATTCCTTCAACTTAGTGGTACCAGTTTTGGGAAGAAGCACATGTGGCTGAAAATACCGTGTGTCCCAATACTTTTGATCATGATGCAATGTTTAAAAGCAGAAAAAAAAAAATCCCGCTATTTTGTTAAAGAAAATATCCATCTATAATATCCATTTTGTTACTGTGCCATGTGTCATTGTCATATGTGTTCATAAACATCTTATAAGCAGAAAATATCCATTTACTTGTAATGATGATGCCATGAAATGGTCAGTAATCTTAATAAACACCTTATAAGCAGAACTAAGAACACATGCATATTGTTATATTAGAACTACATTACTGCCGTGTCATGGCGTTGTCATATGCATTCATAAGCATCTTATAAACAGGAGTGGGAAAATATTCATAACCACAGCATTACCATGCCATGACATTGTCATATGGATTCATAAACATCTTATAAGCAGGAATAAGACAGCTGGTTATTTAGAACAACATTTCTGCAGTGTCATGGCATTGTCATATGTATTCATAAGCATCTTATAAGCAGGAATAAGAAAATATTCATAACCACACCATTACCATGCTATTGTCCTTTGTATCTTTATAAACAACTTATGAGCAGGAATAGGACAGGTGGTTATTTATAACTACATTCATGGGGTGTCATGACATTGTGTATGCATTTATAAACATATTATAAGCAGGAACAAGATATGACATTACTACAACAATGTTTATAAACGTTTTATTAAGGCTCTATGAAGTTATTGATCAAATAAAATGTCTAATCAGTCATCCTTCACTAAGATACACTTTACATCCTTCCTCCTTCCAACAAACAGACCTCAATCAACTAAAAGAGCGGCGGAATAACCCACACCGATAAATCTATAAAAAAAAAGAGTCTCTGACAGCGAACCCTCACACCTCACACCTCGCCGCTTCTCCAGCTTCTCGCTTTGTCGTTACGAACGTCTGCCTCATCATTTTCCGTAACACTGTCCTCCTCTTATCTTCCCCACATCCCTCTCTTCTCCACCTCTCTGTCTCTCCCCGTCTCTCCTCCGCCTCTCTCCTTTCTCCGCATCCCGTTTTACTTTGTTTTTATTCACTTACTCGTCCGTCAGAGGTGTGAAAGATGGATGGGACAGCCTCGAAAACAAAGTCGGCGGATGTGATGAGACAGGTTCTAATTACATAGTGGCTGGAGACCTGAGAAGAACATTCCGGTCCAGGATTTCAAAAGTATTTGGACACCAAAACCGGAATGCTTACATGGTATTGTGCTTGCGCATATCATAAAAAGAATTATTGTGGCTTTGATCAAATTGCGGATTCTTTTGTACATCATTTAATGGATTGCGTACGAGTTCCTCCTGTTTCCTACATCATCAGTGGTTTATGTCGTGTTGATCTAAATATATTATACTGGTTTCACCTGAATAGTTTTAACCCCCAAAAAACATCTCAGCATCAGTTTATTGGATACGTCATTGAATGCAAAATGGTTAAACCAGTTGTCAGAATCTGTCAGGCTTAAATTTATAATTAATTATTATTATTTTCTTTTTTGTAAATGTGTTGAATTGATGAATTGTGCAGATGAAACTTGAATGTCACTAATGAAGGCGAGTGAACGGCATCAGATCAACCGATGATCAACCAGTTCTCTAAAACAGGTCAAAGGTGAATCTTGTGAACCTTCAATTGGCAACAGAGCAAAACAAAGAATTACAATTTCTGAAAATGGAGAAACAACCAGCAAACGAACGAACACTAATACAGTACAGTAAAAGTGTGAATCCTGTCTGGTCTTTTACAGTCAATATAAATCAAATATGCAACAAATAAATGCATTTGTGCTCCTGAAATCCATAGACGCCAAACAGAAGAAATTCATGAAGCCTCGTGCTTCTTCAAGCACTGTGATCCAAACTGTAGTTTACATCAGGAAACAACGAAACCGTCCGCCGTCATACGTTTGTGAACGATAACAAAAGGACGTGTCATTCTGATGGGAATGAGATGTTCATAGACACAAATGACTCATGTTTGAGAGATGAACTGAAGATGTTGAGAAAAGTTCAGGCTTTTGCTGGTAATCCAGTGTGTTGTACCGTTTGTACAGATTGTCTTGTGAAATTCGCTCACTGCTTTGTAAATATTACGGATGATACGAAAATCTGGAAAAATGACAATACTGTCTGACAGTGGAGACCCTACAGCTGGATTCTACTCCATACACACTTCATACATCTCACTTTGGGTCGAAAACCTCCGTCTACAGGCAGCTTTTGTATTAGGAAGTTTTATTCCCCCAAATCCTGGTCAGTTTTTGCTCATATTGCAATTTGACATCATAAATGCGGGTAATTTGAGTTTAATTTGCCTAAGAAAATCGCTAAATAAATTCTGCTGATGTACATTAATATCCTTGAACGATCACCTGACATGAATTCTGTAGTTTAATGGAACATTTCAATACCCACAGATTGTTTCTCACAATGAAGGACCTTCAGGACTGAAGGAAAAAAAAGTAAAGGACTGGCAGAAGCACTCTGAAGGACATGGACAATGACGAGAAGGAATCAAGTAGGTCTAGGCCAGAAGCCAAGAAAACAAACAAACCAAAAAAAAAAGAAAAAAACGGAGGCCGTAAAAGCACATCGGGGATAAAAACGAGGCATCAATTTCCAAACGTGACAACATAATTCAGTGTGGAAGCTCTGCTCACACCCTCTAGGGGCTTTTTGCACCACATGACATCTCTCTCACTCGCTTCTGAGTGTCACATACACACACACACACACACACACACACACACACACACAGAAAGTATACATGAGGTTCATAAATCAACTGCCAGCCACTGAACATCTTCACCACACAAAACGTCTACACAGAGCGCACAGCGTCTTCGATATGCGCAACATATCATCTATCCAAATCATGAACTGCTCCTCTTGTTCCAGATGCAGGAACATTACAAGAACCAGAAGGATCATGACCAGCTTCTTCACCACAAGCATCACCCCTGCTAAACGCTGTTGTACATCATCAGAAGTCTAATGTTTCACTTGTGTTTTTTTCCTGCATGTAATCATCCAGTGTTATTTCTGTATTATCTGAATGGTGGATTGTGATTGGCTGGAAGGAGTTCAGGTTTGAATAGTGGATTGTGATTGGCTGGAAGTTCAGGTGTAAATAGTGGATTGTGGTTGGCTGGAAGGAGTTCAGGTGTGAATAGTGGATTGTGATTGGCTGAAAGGAGTTTAGGTGTGAATAGTGGATTGTGATTGGTTGGAAAGCGGTTAAAGCGTTAAACACACTGGTAGTTTGTGTCTATCTATCTATCTATCTATCTATCTATCTATCTATCTATCTATCTATCTATCTATCTATCTATCTATCTATCTATCTATCTATCTATCTATCAATTTTATAGTGCATAAATAAGAAACAAATTTCTGATAGAAACTCTATAATCATTAGAACTGTACAGAACCACAGAAGTTCTCTGAAATAAACATCAAAATGACCATTTAAATCTCACCAACCAATGAGAGTAAAGCATTATTTAGCCCCACCCCCCAAGAGATTATGTGCCAGGCAAGTGAACTTAAACTAGCAGATCGCAAAAAAAGATAAAAAGTGTCGATTACATCCAATTCATAATCATTGTAACGTCTGTAATCCCGGATCGTACCCTGTTTTTTAACCCACGTCCTCATCTCACGATTAAACAGAGTGGTGACGATCATAAATAAAAATGGCTGATGTGTGAGCGAGAGACGAAATAAAACACGCGACAACCCGACACACGTGTAATAAAACGCCTCTGCCGGCGCCGTTCGTTTTCTCTTCTGCACCCATCAATGTTTTATAGAGTTTTGGCAGGACTGAGTGAACGACTGGACAATTATTATGTAGCCTCTCAATCTTGAGGTCAGAGAGAGAAACGCTGCTGGAATGATCATAGCGTCTCATAGCTTTCTTTGGACTCGGATAACTTTGCTCCGGGCTCATAAAAAAAAAAAAAAAAATCTGCAGTGAGCGTTGTGCTGATGTTGGTCTGATCTATTTGGACTTTGTTGAGCCGTAAATTAAACTCAAATAAAGAGAAGAAAAAATAGTAGGACATGTAGGAAACAAGTCTGCATGAGGTTTGGTTGAATATAGGATCACGTGAGGGTTATGGAAGGAGCTTGAAAGTGATTAACTCTCACTGACATTCCGAATGACATTTCTTCTGCGATTCATTCATAAAAAATGAGTCGTAAATGATTACACAAGTAGAATTCTACACAAGTAAACAGTGCAAACTACAAACATTAGAACTTTACAGAGAACCACATCCAAAAAGCAGGTGCGATCTGTGACCTGAGGAAACCCAAGACAAAGCATGTCTGATAAGGTATTGGATTTTGGATCCAAAGGTTGTGAGTTCAAATCCCGGCCACGCCAACCTGCCGCTCCTGGATGCTAAATACCATAAATATAAATGGTACCTAAAGACAAATAAATAGAACTTCAAGATATACACTTTCTTCAAAAGCATTGAGACACCTGAACTTTCCCAGCCATATGTGCTTCTTCCTCAAACTGTTTCCTCAAAGTTTGGAGACACACAATTGTATCGGACGTCTTTGGATGCATTACATTTTACTTCACTTGTACTAGGAAACCTGTTCCAGCATGACAATGCTCCTCTGCACAAAGCCAGCTCCATGAAGATGTGCTTTCCATAGTTTGGAAGATGTGGAAGATCTCCTGCAGTAGATCTCAACCCATATTTAACACCTTTGGGATGAATGTGAATGTTGAAGGCACCCCAGACCTCCTCATGTTCTCACCTACACCAATACCTCAATAACACCCATGTGGCTGAACGAGTCTCCACAAAATCTAGTGAAACATCTTCTCAGAAGAGTGGAGCCTATTTTAACAGTAAATGGAGACTAAATGTGGAATGGGACGTTCAAAAAGAAGCACATACCAATCTCATGGTCAGGTGTCCACAAACATTTGGTGCTTTAGTGTATGTAGAACTACACTGGTGGTTGAGAAGGAATCTGCTGCGAGTGAAGGGAAATTTTCTCTCAGATTCTAAAAACGATTAGGCGTTAAATGTGGTTCTGTACCTGAAATGGCTAAATCTTTGTCTGTTCAGTTGCTTAGCAACCAAATCTTATTGTCTGCATTGTATGATTGAGGTAAATATGTAAATATTATTAATAACAAACATAGTTATCTACTGAACAGTGCATTTTTTGAAAGAATCCAAGTCAGAGGGTGTTATTCTGCTTCTCTTCAGGGCTCATGGCGGCTTATTGATTCATTTTCTTATTTAAAAAAAATAAAAACGTTCCACGATCATGAACATTCGAACATAAATAGCGATCTTCCCTCAGTAGGTTCTCGGTTTCCTTCATAATAAACGAGTCTTCAATCAGACAAATCAGAGGAAGAAGCTGCTCTTCAAATAGCACTCTGAGGATTTTCTTCACAAATTCAACCAAATTAAATTTAGAAGATTAGGACGTACGTGAAACTGTTCCTTCTGGTCTTTTTTTCTCAGCAGGTTCATGTGAACCACCTGACAACCTGGATAACATCTACCAATAAAAAGCTCCGTCTTGCAGGCCGAGACCTGAAACTCCTCACTGATGTAACTACATTCCTTTACTATTGTACAGATCCTTCAGAGGTTCAATTCAGTTTTTTTGTTGCCAGTGTTTGTAACAGGAAGTTGACAGAATCTCATTGAAACTGGATTGTCGTCCAGCTCCCCGCCATCGCCGTCTCTTTTTTGTGCCATTGTTCGCCATCCAGAGGCTTAGGGGATTTGTTTGTTTGTTCTAAATACATGGAGCGCGAACAGAAAGGCTGGGAGATGTCAAATCCAAGCTGGCGAGAAGAGAAATCTTCACAAAGCCGGCAAACAGAGTGACTCAAAGTGCGGTTACGGGTGATTGGGTCCAGGATCGTGATGCTATTTAACCCCTGTGACTTTATAATTATAACTTTATTATTATAACTTTTTAATGATTATAATTAAGTCAAACCATTTTAATTGACATTGATCTTAGATAATCTAAAAAATAGGTCTTAGCACAATATTAGCAAATACAGAAAAAATATCAAATATTGACAAGCAAACAATCAACCTACTGAGCCACTCTGAGGAAAGCGCTGGAAATCTGCCCTCTGTCTACATGAACTCACAGACACCAGTGATGGCCTGGAGATTTTTGCTCTGATTGACAGGACAGATTAGAAAGAGAGAAAGAAAGAGAGAGAAAATCCTCTTCCTCCCTGAAAGCAATTCATTAATAGACTAATTTTAATTAAAAACTGGATTTTGTGTATTGTATTAAGTTTTTGGACACCAGACCATAAACATCCCATTCCACATTTTGCTCCAATTTCCTGTTATAATATCCTCCACTCTTCTGGGAAGATGATCCACTAGATTTTGTTCAGCCACATTTGTTAGTAAAAGTCAGGTACTGATAAGAAGGTGAGGAGGTTCCTGGGGTGCAGTCAGCATTCACATTCATCCCAAAGGTTTTCAACAGGGTTGGAGATCAAGAGCAGGGGATCTTCCACACACTTCCGACCCATGGAAAGCAGATGTTCACGGACCTGGAGTTGTGCACAGGGGCATCGTCATGCTGGAACAGGTTTGGGTCTCGTAGTTCAAGTGAAGGAAAAAACACGTCCTGTGTGTCTCCATCTTACATATTGGGAAAGATTAAATATGGCTGGAAAGGTCAGGTGACCCAATACTTTTGGCCAAATTGTGTGGGGGGGGGGAAAGCAGAAAGAAAAACAGGGGATCAATCTGCTCTATTTTTGCGTTTCTGTGACAATTAAAAGGAAAACCGCAAAAAAAAATGTGATTAAAAAATATAATAAAATAAAATATAATTACCTTTAAAAAAAAATTTGAATATTGAGCTTTTGAAGACCACCTGCTTTCAGGAATACCTCCGGCTGCATCATCTGTTTTTTTGTGTCAATGGTCGTTACCCAATTGTACCCCGTATAATTTACACCAGCAAAATTAATTACTATGAAATCATAAGATGTATGTTATAAAAAATGCATATATTTTAGGATTATAAACCTGCGCATTGATGTTTTTCGTAACACGTCACATGCGGCGGTTCGAACGTTCGCGTAGATCGTGGGTGACGCAAATCAGGTAGGGGATAAAGTCCCGGTTAACGATGAATCCCGGTGGAATATGTGTGTGTTTATTGTTTTTGTATGAAATCACTTGGCTATTTTCTCTGGATGGAGGAAGAGAGAGAACAAGAGAAGTATCTTCCTGTTTTCCACAGTGTCAGTAAAGACCTTCTGTCCACAGGCAGAGGCTGCTGATCGGACTTAAATGAATCTGTCGTTGTAATTGTTCCGCAAGCGTGCGGATCTGAGAGCAGACTACATTCCATTAGACTGAGAAGGCCCTGGGGGGGGGGTAGCAGAGAGATGAGGCTAGATTGTGGATTTGATAGCTCTGTGTGTGTGTGTGTGTGTGTGTGTGTGTGTGTGTGTGTGTGTGTGTGTGTGTGTGTGTGTGTGTGTGTGTGTGTGTGTGTGTGTGTGTGTACGTGTTAAAGAGTGGATTGTGTGGTTGTACGTGTTTTCCGTAGGGACGGCGATGCTGTCTAGTCTGGTATGACTTTGAGTAGAATCCTGACTCACATCACAGAGACAATATTCACTGAATCCAAAGCAGGATCTGATGTAGAGCTTCTGATACTGATATCGTTGAAGACTATTCCAGGTTTAAATGCAGGTAAAAAGAGTTTAAATAAATTTACTTCAACCAAAAACTTTATGCTTTCGTTGGAGTTGAATATAAATGTTGTCCCTCTCTGAGACACGTCTGCTCTGAATATTGGGTTTTACTTCAGTTTGACTTGGCGTGTTAAACAGACGTGTGTTGACGGTTGATGCAGTGATACGGTGCACATTCTGATTTGTATTTTAGGAAATAAAATCTCACAAATGAACAGTTTTTGGCTTTTCATGTGTCTCGGCGTTGAGGACTTGTGCATCTTTGAGCCTACGTTCAATACGAGTCAAATACTCAAGTACTGTTCAGATCAGATACTCAAAACATATTGGAATTGATGACTTGTAATGAAGTGATGTTTGCAGCAAGTGATTTCCAGGTACCTTTTTCACCTCATTTTGGGGTGGGGCTTGTAATATGTTGTATTTGGTAATGAAGCTTAAAATCCTTCAAACAAGGATCCATTCCCACCACCAATATGAGCTAATTACACTACTCCAGTCCTATTGACTTCGGCTTTGATATCTCAGTAAAGCTTTTTGTCCGATTCCTCTTCCAGCCTCAGGAAACATTAAACAGGAACTAATCAAGTAATTGAGAACACAGAGAGCGGATCGCTCCTGGGGCCGCAAACATAGCGTTTAATAGCGTTCGTAATTAAAGAGGAGACAAGCAACTTTTAGGTGGGTTTCAAACTCGACACGTTTTTTTTCCGAATCAGACCGTGATCATTCCTGAAGTTTCTCTGCAACGTCGAATTTGATTTCAAACCATCCTGGTGAATTTACGTTCAAGTTACATCATCGCAAACATGTGCATGGAGAAAACTCGCCTGACTCACGGATTTTTCTTATTATTTTGGGTGAAATGTGCAGCAGATTGAATGACACTCACGTCTATGTGCATTACATCACCTAAATCACCAAACGTCCAGGATGAAGTGACTGTCTGACAAATATTTGCAAGGAATTCATGCAGTGTTGCAGAAATAAATTATATCACCATCAGGTGCACAGGTTACTTTGTTTCGTGAATAAGTTCACACACCCGTTTCGTTTACGTTCACAGGACCTGGTTCCACAGCAACTCGAACTCCTACAGGTGGTCGCAGTTTAATACCATGTTGCTTTCTCCGTCTTCAGAACAACTTTCCATTTGTAATTTGTTTCACCGACCCCGTGCTCTGCTCCGAGCTAAACTGCCAGTCTAAAAGCCCAAGAATGGCAAATATGAAAACACACCATGAAGCAAAACAATACCTGTGACCTTGATGACTTATTTCTATGCTCCCAGAACCCACTGTTAAGATTCCACTGTTCCTTAAAATTGGAAAAACAGTTGTCATTACTTCAGAGCAGGTGTAGATGAAGGTCAGCCTCGTGTCGACTTTCGTATGGAAAACACGAGTAGCGATCCGAGCTGAACACCTGCAGTACACTGGCGTATTAGCAATCAATTGAAATACAGCTGTACAGCCGAGGACAAATTCAATTTCATGACTATATTCGTAGATCTGCCTGGGTTTCCTCTGAAAAAATCAATCTCAGCATGTGTGTGTGTGTGTATATATATATATATTTATCTACACTGTAATTGTAGTAATCTAAACCAAAAATATGGAAAAGAACGTGAGTGCAGTGGAAATAAATCTAATCTGAGAAGAACACAAGTGGATTAGCATACAGTACTTAAACATTTTTAAAAAACAACTAAACATACTATAGATTTTTCATTCTAACTATTCAAAAAATGAGGTATTTTATTCAAGCAAGTAAAACTTCATATGCAGCTTTGATATTATATAATATAGCAAGCAATTAAAGCACATAAATTTAATGCACCATTTGTTACACATACAAAAAAAAGGGATGATGTTTTAGAAAAGAAAAACATAAATATACACGACAAGCTCGGAACACATTTCCGTACAATCCGTTTATAAGATCAAAAAAACACGATCAACGGGATTAGAAAATGTAAATCCCAGTCGACGCAGCCAAGGGGCCGAGAGGTAAATATGACCATCATTCATACAGACCATGTGATCTATAATTCATCAATATTAATATACCTGAAGAGACGCCATTTATTTACACCATTACACCACATCTGAGATCTCATTTCTTGTTGGTGAAGGTGCAGGTTTGATCTAACAGTGTATATATATATATATATATATATATATATATATGTACAGTATCTCACAAAAGTGAGTACACCCCTTACATTTCAGCAACCCTTTTAGTGATTTAAATTCAGTTCTCTCATATTGAAAGCTAAATGTTCAACATGGCACCTCATGGCAAAGACTCTCTGAGGATTTGAGAATTATACATCATTTTCAGGACGGGGGAAATACTCGCGTAATTGGAATTTGTTACAAAGTTTAAATGTTGTTTTGGAAGATTTGGACATCATCACTTAAGCAAGGAGACCCAAACCTCTTCCAGCATGTCAATGCTCCTGTGCACAAATCCAGCTCCATGAACATCTGCTTTTCATGGGTTGGATGATGTGGAAGATCTCCTGCTACAGAGCTCCAACCCTATTGAACACCTTTGGGATGAATGCGAACACTGACTGCACCCTGGACCTCCATCAGTGACTTTACTGACACCCTTGTGGCTGAATGAATCTCCACTAATTGCCACAAAATGAATCCTGTATGCTCAGGTGTCCACAAACTTTTAGCTATTTATTAATTTGGTTGTGTTAGATTGAAGATTGTTAAGATAACCTCTAAAGTTTTGGAAGTTTTGCAGGTAATTATGGTTGAATGATTGACTGATTCATTGATTGTTTGAGTCTTCGTACTTTTTTCATTCCTACAGAAAATTCACTGCCATTTTTCTGACCTTGTTTCACCTCTGCTCCACATCAGATGAGCATTTGTACAATTTCCTCGACCTGCTTAGAAACTATACATTGCATTTCTCTTTGATTCATTTTTATTTATGTAAATTAAAAACTCTACGCCAGAGGCCGCATTGTGATGTTTGTTATGGTGGTGGAATCGTCAATGCGAATCCACAGACATCAATCAGGAGAAGCGAACGCTCTCGGCAGCAGCGTCTCCGAAGAGCTCGACTCGCTTCGAATCGCCCGATTCGTCTTCACCCTGCCGAGCGACCATAAACATACAGGAGCCTCCACAATGCACACAGGGAGAATGTAAATGTTGACAAAGATTTCATTCTCCTCGGCAAACTGGCAGGAAAGCTTTCGCGAGATAAAAGACGGAAATAAATAGTATAAAGAGGGAACTGGGGACCGAAGGACGAGGAGGGAGGTCTGATCTCGCTGGCTTTTTCTGCACTATTGAATAGCAGTGTGTGGGTTTGAATGCGACAGGACTTACAGAGTAAATGGACTCCGGCGTGTCGAAGATGGTATTGGATGAGATTCTGGGAAACAGCATTTTGAAAAACTGGAGGTAAACACTAAGAAAGATAGGATAGAACAGCGCAGTGTACGGACGCTGATGCAGAGTACAAAGTCTTAAAGTTTTATTTAATTGGTCAGTTATCGTTGAACCTGATGAAAGTCTGTGCAGGAAAATACAAAATGTATTCCAGATCTAAAAAAAACAAGATTCTCAAACCTTCCACACAATAGGATATGATTTTCAGTTCTTAAAGCAACAATTTGATATTTGTCAATAACTAATCAATTTGATACAAAAGACAAGATACTGTATGACCATAAAGCAGAAATATCATATAATATAGCTAGACATTTGGATCTGAAACAATGCGATTTTATTTTACCAGTTCGATGTTTGATGATCCCCCCTGAATTTCCCATGAAACTATTTTGATTTTTAAAAATATTCTTTATTTGACTACCTGTCTAATCAATCTAATTTCAGATGAGTTGAGTTACTTTAGTGATGCTACTAAATCTGAAGTGAATCAACACTGTTCCAGACAATTAAATCCCACCAATTATTCTATGATGCAATAAACCATGACTTTAAGTCTTAAGGCAATGACTTGTAATTTGGTTATACTGCAGAATCCAATGCAATATTCTTGGTGCAATGTTCATTCCTAAGACACCGGTCCATAGTTTAATACTAGCCTTTAATCTTGTATGAAAATAGAGTTCAACTGATTCATCGGTTTTACCGATTAATCAACATTGGTAGTTGATTAACTGAAACTATCGACAAAAACACATTCTGATAGTTTTTCCGGGTTGCGTTATACAGTACAAGAGCAGCATCTAGAGGTGAATCACTAAACGCCACATGCTGTTTATTTGAAGTGGCTTTTTCATTCATTTTGAATGTTTTTTTGTTTCAGTTTGAATGCATGTCTATTATTTTTCTCAATATTAATTTCAATAATTAATAAATTCACATTTATTTCATTTCGTTTTCACCATTCACTTCTTTTTTTATATTTGATTTTTGTATAAAAATTCACTGCAAGTACGATCCTACCTAGCTAGCAGAATCGGTTAAAATCCACTATCTGCCGACCTCTGGATGTTACTATTTAAATTTTTAAGAAATTGACTTAACTCAATTTGTGTACTAGTCTACTGAATTTTTATGTGCTTCAGTAATGTTTCAATTCCACCACATGATAAATCAGTGTTATTTGGTGTAACTGCTGAATCTGCTACCATACAGTTTGAATTATTAATACAGTGACACTGGATCTGCTTTAAACAATTAGGCAAGGTTTTGATATTTGACGGTTCTCCTGAATCTAAAACAATACAATACGCTACAATCCATTTCTAAAACATTAGCCTCCAATCTATATGTGACCAGCTTTATTCAGAATCTGGGGGGAAGTAAGACATGGGGCCGGAGCTGATTTTGTTCAAAGGCACACTGTAGACTCATGTAGATCAGTTGTGGGAGGTGACTGCACAATGAACAGACTCTTGGAGGTTTCCCCAAACTGTTCACACAAAGTTGTAGACAAACAAATGCATGGGACGTAGCATGAAATTTTCCATTTAGCTGAACTAGGAGACCCAAACCTGTTCCAGCATGATAATACCCCTGTGCACAAAGCCAGCTCTATGAAGATCTGATTTACATGAGCTGGAGTGGAAGATCTCCTGCTACAGAGCCGCGAACTTATTAAAGACCTTTGGGATGAATGTGAAGGCTGACTGTACCCCAGACCTCCTCACCTTCTCACCTCCATCAGAACCTGACTTTACTAACACATGTCCTTGTGGCTGAATTAATCTTAATCACAAATCTCCACAGAATCTAGTGAAACTTCTTCCCAGAAAAGTGGAGCTCATTATAATGGCAAATGGGGACTGAATGTGGAATGATATGTCAATAAAACACTAATCTTATGTTCAGGGTTCCACAAAGTTTTTTTCAAACGGTATAAGAATCAAAAATGAGCAACATACAGCAAATAATAAATCAAATTTGTTGGTAGTTAATTGTTTAATTGTCTTTATTGAAGTTTTTTTATTCAACAAAATTTTAATAATAAAAATCTGGTTCTGGATATTTAATCTTAAAACCTGAATCGTAACCTTTTACTTTAGATTTCAACTTAATTACAAAAAAAGCCACTCATTAATCCAGAATGTTTCAATTAGAGTGAAAAAATTGTTCATGCATTTGCTTCCATCAGGTGACAGAGATCATTACGAGACGATATGCATGAATCAGAACAGACGAGCGAAATCATATCCTGCTGGATTGTCGGATAAGCCGTCTCGTGAGCCGTAGAGGTTCAGAAATTGAACGCTAGCACTGTGTACCGGCGTGCTTGCGGAGACGCTTTGGCACGTTTGTGTACGCGATTCTTCCTGAAATATTTTAATGAAATGTTTCACTCCTCCTAGTTAGCGTGATACGGTTCGTTAGTCAGGATGTAAGAAAACCGTTTCACTTCTGTCTCGATTGATTAGATTCTGTGGAGGTGTTTTCTCATCTAGGCAGGCTGCCGCTTTTCACCACTGACATGTCGGAGGAAATTCTGCAGTTCATCCTTCAACCGACCATTAATTTCATGTCTACGGGTAAATCGGTGCTGAAAATGCTTTTCTGTCATGACTTTGAAGTGGAAAGAGGCGCTGTGCACTTCGTAGAGTGTGAACGAATAAACGCATTCTGTACACAACCACTAAAATATACACTGAAACTAATCTAATCCTCTGAGCAGAATAACTCTAAAGATATTCAGACACTCTTCCTGAAAACCCCAGACATCAGATCTATGAAGAGAAGTAAGATTTTCTGAAGTTGATTTGTTATGTTTAAGCTCTTGCCTCTCGACCTTATACCAAGAGAGATTTTCATGCCAAAATTAGCAAAGCATGGCCCCAGATAAACTCGCATTCTCCCCCTTGTGCTGGAATTGCTGCCCTGTCTGTCGACACCTGAGCCCAAAAGATCCTGGTTAATGTTCAAAAGCCCCGAGGCATTCATCTTTTGGAGTCTCCATGCGGGCTCAACGATATGACAGATGGTGCTGAAAAGAAAAGATTTTAATCACTTCCATCTTTCTTTCCAAAGTGAAACATTTGCTTAGGGATATGACCAGCATGATAAGAAAGATCATCACTTGTTCAGTCAAATTTGTACATTTCAGGTGAAATGGTAGCGGTGATGTTTTAAACTCCTACCTCTTTGTCGGATGCCGACTATCGCAGCCTCGAACGAGTCAGTAATACATGGAGTTGGAGAACTGCCAGTGCCTCCTTATGTCTTTCCCTGGCAAAAAAAAGGTGAAAAAAAACCCCCCACGAATGCCAAGCCAGTGAACAAGGGGGACGAAGAAGTGGAAACGTCTACCAAAGTCAGGAATCGGGCTCCATTAACCTCAGCAGCGTATGAGCTCTGGGAAGAGTCAGGCTCGGGTACTAAACACGAAGTAAAGTGCAGTAGTCATGTCAGACGGAGAACCAGACCTGGGCATCCTCCAGTGGGTGATGGAATGGTGGTAAAACCGGGAGGGGAGAATATGCAAAAGTGTCTGTAATCCTCAGAGCCAAGACTCGGCAAGCGAGAGTCGCCTCAACATTGTGCTCCGTCCGCAAGCGCCTACATCTCTCTCCCCCCTCCACATCCTCCTAGCTGCCTTTATTTATCCTGGACTGGTACGAACAGTGCACGAGGGAGCCAGAGAGAGAAGAACGAGAGAGAAAGAGAGAGAGAGAGCGCGAAGGAGGGAGAGAGGGAGAGGGGGAGTGAGCAAATGAGTGCAGAGTGAGAGTCAGAGAGAGAGACGAGAGCAGTAGAGGAGAGAAGAGAGCGAGAGAGCTCGAACTGTCAGTGACTACATTAGCAGCACTGAGTAGGTGGAGTTTTCTTTGCAGCAGAGGAGATCATGATTTGAGGAGGGAAGAAAATACAAAAGCGAGTGTGTGTGTGTATAAGAAGAGAGAGAGAGAGAGAGAGAGAGAGAGAGAGAGAGAGAGAGAGAGAGAGAGAGAGAGAGAGAGAGAGAGAGAGAGAGAGAGAGAGAGAGAAAGAGAGAGAGAGGTGCAAATGCAAGGTTAAGAGGCATTGCCATGAGATAAAAGAAGTTCATTGAGAGACACTTGACCAGAAGAGACCACAAGCACTTCGGATTTATCCGGCCCAATTCGTTAACTAAACACTGAATTATTTTAAAACACTGCATAAAAGCACCATCTATCATCCAAATCTGTTTTTTAAGTGCAGATACTAGACAGACTGCAGAACCTACTAAACCTTTTAAACATTCTAAACCATGGCAACAAATCGGCAAGCCGAACATCATGAACTGTGCTGTATTGTATAATTAAAAAAAATTTTTATAAATAAATTCTTAATTTATTTTAATTTGTGGGATGTATAGGGACAACATCTCCACTACCCAACATAGATTTCAGCTCTTTCTTGTAGAGCCAAAGGTTTTTCCAGACCAACTACGGAGCTAATCTTTACAGCAGATCTTGTTCCTGCCCAGGAGTCTCGATCCAGGGGGTCCAGTGAGATCCCCGATCACGGGATTCCCAAACTACAGTCCGCCCCCACATTTGGACCGGCTCTCTGAACCATCCCAGAGACATAATTAATTGTAATTGAAAAAATATATGCTTTACTCATATCTGTATTTGATAATGAATGTTGGTTCAAACTAAAATGTCCAGTCTCATATAGATAATGCAAAAATCCATACCGATGTTTGCATTATTTTGAAGAATCACGAGAGCGGCCACTAGAGGCGAATCACTGATGCCACATGCTGTTTGTTTTTACACGTGAGACTGCGCGCTGCACGAAGAGTGCTATATTTATATATTTTTTAAATGTATTAATTATATAATTATATTTATTAATGATTATATAGATATTTATTTCCTTTAGCACATTTTTCACGATTTAGTAATGTTTTTTTTGCTGAAATAAAGTACAGTACTATTTTACATGGACGTGTTATATTTGTTGTTGCTCTTTTTTTATCCAGTATCCATTGGTTATCGGCAAGTACAATCCAACCTAGCTATTGGTTTCGGTAAAATCCACTTTCAGTCGACCTCTAGTTATTAACGTGGTCTAATTATGTGTTAGATTTACCCAACAAACATATGCATAAGTAAGTGAATGTTTAATTTCAATAGCAATTACAATGCTATGTTTTGGCAATGTTAAAAAAAAAAAAAAAAAAAAGAAAAAAAAGAAAGAAAGAAAGAAAGAAAAAATCTGTTAAAAAAGCAATGACAATGTTTTGATTTCAGTAGTAATGAAAAATGCTATTATGGCGGTAATAACACTTTTTTAAAAGGTGATATATCTCTTAAAAAGTGATGCTCATGTGTCTGTATGGTGCAGAACAAAATAGTAAACTAATCTTGCATTAGGATTAAAATAAATACATTTAAAATGATCCACAATAATACTGGTTGTCACTTTCTGTCATTTTCTGTTACAGACCGACCCAAACCCCCACTACAGAAAGGACAAATGATGTGGCCCTCACACAGACAGAAGGTCAAGAAACCTCTTCAGGGGAACTTGTATCACTGACTTTTTTTTTTGGATCGCTACCCATAGCTCCCAGGAACAGAGGAATGCAGAGATGCTTACCACCGTAGACTGGTCCTGGTTTGGGAGACTTGAAGTAAGTAAAAAAATGTTCCTGTGCACACAACAACTTTATAAAGTCATGGATGTTGGTGTAAGGTTGAAGTCTAAAAACCACAAAGTCCTGACCTCCTCAACCCCATTTAACACCTTCAGGATGAACTGGAACTGGAGCCTCCTTAGTATCCCGATATCAGTGACTGACTGTGACTCACTGTGCTCACCCAAATCCCTACATTAATTCCTCAAAATCTAGTAGTAAGCTTTCCCAGAAGAGTGCCGAAGTCCCAGGGTTCTAGTTCCAAAATGTCCCCCTTTCCCTGCACTACACTGTATTAGAACATGTGTTTTTGTTTTGTTTTGAGTCCTGCCTCTGCCTCAAACATGTCATTGGCTGATTATACTACTGTGATCAACTGTTTCAAGTGAAGTCAAGAAACTTTTATTGTCATTTCAACCATATATAGGTGATGCAGTACACAGTGAAATAAGACATTTTTCTAGAACCCTGGTGCTACATCACACAACAGAGAACTGCAAAACAGGACACAGAGTTAAAGACTAAAGTAAGTGTCCTCGCCACATAAAGTGCATCTGAATGCAAACAGTACAGACAAAAAGTGCAGACAGACAACACAAGACAGTGTGGGACAAATACACAAAACACAAAATAGCGCCGACTTGAGTGTACTTGTGAACATTAACACAATTTTGTGCTGTTACGTGTCTCACCTCGATTAATATACTTATTTTTTTAGATATTGTTCTCCTCTTACAGAAGACTTAGTGTTCCCACTGACTGTTAAGCCCAAACCTTCTTTAGTAACCAGTTCCTCTGGTTTGGATCCTCTTTGTGTTTATCTTGGATTATACTATTTTAATGCTCCCTAGTCATCTTCCTGCTGCATGATTTCCCAATAAAGTGCAACTCGAATACAAAATAACAACACGCAAACAATCGAAAGCTAAATTATTTAAAAACCTAAATAAACTCTTCAGTGAATCTAAGCACAGATGGAAGATTGCAGGTTCTAAGATGTGCACTGCAATGGCAGGTCATGTGACACAAACCGCTTGCGTTTCTTCCGTTTCTCCACAATCCCTTTCTCCCTGCACGTCTACACAGTCCTGGGTTTCATTTTTAGTGTTTTCTTAAATGATCAAATTTCACCACAATCTTAAAAATTCATGCCATAACTTCAAGCAATGTTGAGTTTGTTTTCTCGCCGACGAAATCGGAACCGAACTCATGGGACGTCTCATGTCTTAGCGCTCAATAAAATGAACGCAGACTAATCTCGTCTTTCAGAAGGCAAAGAACCAAATTCCACTCTGTTGTCTGCGCTGGTGAAGAGTCATGATTAATCTAAAAAAAATATATTTTATTCCCCTTTATCGTACCACATTCCTCACAGCTTAGCAATGGCAAAAAAAACTATACAATACAGTTTTAGATCTCTGTTCTTGTAGAGATAATCAGTGCCATTGGTCTCAGTGGAAATAAAGCGATTTCTCACAGTACTGATTAAACACCGCGGTACATCAGAAATATGGGACGTTTTTTTTACGTTCATTGGAGCGAATGTTCGAGGCAACAGCTTCACCTTCAGAGTTCAGGAATTGATCCTGAGCTCTGTTCTCCCAGTGTCCAAATTGCTTTTATCAAGGTTTGTATTGTTTCAATGTTCTCTAATAATATCTGTATCTATATATGAAAATCTTTGAAAGTGGAGTTTAAAGTTTATAATAACAAGTAGTTATTATTAAAACATAGTTTTATAGCTATCTGGCAACCTTCTTTCTCTAAGTAAGCTTGCAAATGTTGCACAATAGTACAAAATACAAAAAAATAAAAGAAAAGTCTTTCAGATTGTTCCTCATGAAGTTTTACAGGGCTTTGGAGGAAAGATCTATCTGCCCTCTTTTGAATACATGAGCTCAAAGAATCAGAGCATACGCCCCTCCCAAACACAGATACACTTCCCTGTACACAATACATGGTCTGTGTGGGCTATTTAGAGCAACAGTGAAATAAATCTGAAATGCGTGCTCACCACTGTTAGCTTCTTTCCTGTGCAGAGGTTGAGAAAAAGATGGAGATAAACATTTCTTCTGTCCCAGATGTGGTTTTTTTTAATTGTCTTTAAGATGGAATTTTCCCTGAAATCTGGCAACATGTCATATTAAAATTTTCCCTTTCGGCGACTCAAGCTGAGTCGCAACGCTTTGGAAACGCTTCCGCATTGTCCACGCTCTAAATCAAATGTGTAATCTGTCCAATGAAAGGCACGGTGTCACCGATGGGAGACATCATGGGCAGCCAGGTGTAAGAGCTCTGCTGTATGGCAGACCTGGCAACAAAGAGACCTCATGCTCGGCAGGTGCATCCCCAACCCCAACTCAGAAGTGTAGGGTTCGAAGCTCCAGGAGGTGGCCTCTGGTGAAGGGAAATACTGGACAGGCTCGAAAGTCTTGGGGCACTTCCAGGGACTTTAGGAAGCCGATGAGATAATCTGGCCACAAGCTTTAAGCCGGACTGTGCTTTTGCTAGTTATCTGCTCTCTGAGGAGAGTAGGTGATTTGCAGGCCCTCTCTGTGGCCCCCTCTTTTTTGGAGTTAGCCATGGCATGGCCAGTGCCTTCCAGTACCCTAGAGCAGGTTACGTCCCCAAGATGCCCACAGTAGACCCACCTGTTAGGATCCAGGCATTCTATACTTCTTATAGGCCCCAGACTAGGAGAAGCTAAACCGGCTGTGCCCGGTGCAAGCTGTGGACACTTACGTTTTATTATTGATCTGCTATGGCTCATTGAGGAGAGGCCTCCCTGCTAATAAGCAGACTCTCAGCAGATGGATTATCAACTCTATTGCGTCCTCCTAGGAGTCCTCTGGTCTCCCGCTAATTTTCAGGCTCAGAGCGCACTCCACCTGGAGTGTGGCAGTTTTTAAAGCTTGGTCCTCTGGAGAGTCCCTTCAAGACCTCTGCAACGCTGCAGGCTGGTCCACCAAACTGACCTTTGTCAGGTTTTATAACCTCGACCTCTCTGCCACTCCTGGCCCATCTGTCCTTCAATATAGTTGTGCTCTTACACACTAGTCAGGGACTGGTCAGTCTGGCGGTATTGGACTCTCGTTCCCTAAGCGTTGCGATGCAGCCTGGATGGGAACATCTCTAGGTTACGTATTTAAACCTGGTTACCTAAGGGAACGAGGCGCTGTGTCTCCTTGCCACACGGCATCCCTGCATTGCTTCCTTCTCATTTACAGAAGCTGGTGCCGGCTTCACTCCATGTGCTTTTTATAGCTTCCTGGTCATGACATCACCCTGCCGGTGGTGATGCGCCTTCCATTTAACAGATTACACACGTGATTCAGAGCAAAGTGTTGCGATGCAGCGCCTCGTTCCATCAGGGAACTAGAATTACATACATAAGCTATTGACATTTTCAGCTAAATATTGTGACATGATATGGTAGAACTCAAAGATAAGTAACTTGTGGTGTATAAGATGATGATGATGATGATAAGGAGCAGGAGGAGGAGGACTGTGGGATTCATGCAATTCAGTTTTATTTGTATTTTACTTTCAACAAAGTGCATTATCACACTGCAGGTTTTTTGTGTCCCTATAACTTTTTGGTCAAATATCACTTACAGAATAAATGAGTTAGAAGTGATGGTAGGAGCAGAACTCCTTGAGATGGTATGAGAAAGAAATCTTAAGAGGAACCACATCTCAAAAGCGATCATCCTCAGCTGGTAGACAGAGGATATTCACTCGTTATAGTTTCTTATTGTTGAGATTATCAACCAGGATGCATTTGACATTTGGCAGATAATTTTATTTAAAGTGAATTTATACAACTTTTGAGGGTTAAGAGTTGATGGACACATCTTATCCCACCTTGCTTTCTGGAAAGCTTCCTGAAGAACTAGAACCTCTATCTGTATTCGTATTCGTTTAGCACACATTATCTGTTCATTCCAAACAAAGTTCTCAGTTCTATCCTAAAATGCATCGTCGACTTTTCTGCAACAAATTCAGCGGAAGGAAAACATTTAGACACACACATACACAAACACACACACACACACACACACACATACATGAAATGAAGTTTGATTGAGCAGTGCCCCCTTGATGGAGGTCATGTAGCTCTCTCTCCAGCTGAATGGAGGCAGATGTGAAGGTGTCACGCTGAACGACCCTGAGTTATAGACACAAACGGGATATTAGTGCCGGAAATTCCCAGCAGATCTTCCCTCATTCCACAATGTTCCATCCAGGTCTGATCTCCTGTCAATCACCACGTGTGCATCATTAAAAACACAACGGAAACCTGCGTTTCTGTTCGTTATGATTCGCTTTTACAAAAATCTTTAAGAAGAACGACTTTGAGAAGCCTGTTTTTGTTTTGTTTTTATTTTTTTTCCTGGTCAACAAATTTTCCAAAGGTGCTCCCCTGTACGACCTCGCACATGCATAATGGATTAAGCGAATAATAAATGAGCCACCCTTACTTCACCCTCACCCATCTGACTTGATTAAAAAAAATGTTTTGCCAGTAATTCTTGGCTCCGACTCTGTCGGGCGCATCGCTAAAAGTACAAACGAATAAATCACATCCGCTTCGTCTCGTCTCTCATTTTTTTTGGGGGGAAGAGAAAAAAGGAAGAGCAGATCAGTATTAAACATCACAGCACAAACATCATGGCTCCATCACTTCAGCTTGGGTGAGTCGAGCTGCTGTCTGTCGGAGCGAAGGCGATTCCTTATCATGCGCGAGTGGAGTGATGTAACTTGTCCGTTTCGATTAGAGTTCTCAGGAGCGATAAACAGCACGTTTAATTTGAGTTATTACACGTTCTCGATCTGAGAAGAAAGATTATGGGATATACTTTCACACGACTCTTCTTTTATTTGCTGGATAATCACACAGATTCATTAAAATAAGAACGGCATTGTAGCGTTTGACATGAGGTGTATTTATTTCTTCCCCAAACTTATAGAACAACGTTGGAGGTACACAATTGCATTACAGTTTTTCTCAGTTGCTCTGGAGTGGATGCATTTCTCCAAAAAGTGTGTACAACACAATGGATAACGTGCAAAAGCCTGTACTTTTCTCCGAATCCTTCATTTATCTCTTAGTGTTTGTGTCAATAAACATCTTATTGACATCAGAAAAACACGTCCTCTAGTTATTGTTCACAAACACGATTGGCAGTATAGTTAGTCTCGTTGTCAGTATGACGGCGGACGGTTTCAGTGTTTCCTGATTTAAACTACAGTTTGGATCACAGTGATTGAAAAAACACGAGGCTGAATTTCTTCTGTTTGGCGTCTATGGATTTCAGCAACACAAATGCATTTATTTGTTGCATATTTGATTTATATTGACTGCAAAAGACCAGACAGGATTCACACTTTGACTGTACTGTAATAGTGTTCGTTCGTTTCCTGGTTGTTCATCTATTTTCAGAAATTGTAATTCTGTGTTTTGCAGTCTGACGCTAATTGAAGGTTTATGAGATTTACCTTTGACCTGTTGTACACGTCCTTCTATTAGTGACGTTCAAGATTCATCTGGAGTGGTAGCTCCAGTGGTTAAGGCGCTGGGTTGCCGATCGGAAGGTCTGGGGTTCAAGCTCCGGTATCGCCAAGCTGCCACTCTTGGGCCCTTGAGCAAGGCCCTTAACCCTCTATGCTCCGGGGGTCCCTTACGAGGGAAATATCAAGGTCCGTGACGTCGGAGTGACGTGGGGCCGCCTTCCCGTGGGCTCACCACCTGCAGGAGGGACCGTAGGGGGCGGTGCTGTGAGGATTGGGCAGCAGTCGAAGGCGGGGGCCTGCTTAGACTGCTGCCCCCGCAACCCGAATTACGGATAAGCGGGAGAAAATTAATGAATGAATGAAGATTCATCTGCACAATTTATCAATTTTTGTACAGTTAATCCTGACAGCTTCTGACAACCGATTTAACCATTTTGCATTCGATGACTAATCCAGTGAACTGATGACGAGATGTTTTGGGGGTTGAGATGATTCAGGTGAGAACCAGTGTAATATGTTTTGATCAACATGAACATGAACAATCGATAATGTGGGAAACAGCAGGAAATTGTCCACAATCAAGTAAAGTTTGTTCAAAGCGACAAGAACTTGCTTTTATGACTCTGTGAAGAGGAGACGTGTAAGAATTTCATTTACGATCTGAGAAACGATTTGAAGCGTCTGAGAAAACGGTACTATACTGTACAAGACAATATAAATGTATCTCTGCAATCCATATGCTGCTGAATGAAGAATCTACAGTTGTCTCTCTCTTGCTGTAAGCGACCCACGTCATGATTCACAGGCTCGACCGACGCCAGTGGATCTGCTGTGTGTGTTTACGGTGGATTATAAAGATTTAATAAGTCAATGCAGCACCGGTCACGTCAGCCCGTGTTCTAACTGAAACCGTGTACGCTGATGATCGCTGCATTTTTTTAAGCCCATTGTGAAATTCCTTATGGTATATTTTTCAAGCATCAAAACGCGCCCATGTTGCAGTGTCATTTTGCAGGTGAGAACACACACACACACACACACACACACACACACACACACACACACATGCAGCAGAGTCAAAGCCTCAGGATTACAGAGGTCTCATTTAGCCATGATAGCACACTAGACATAATTCAGGAAGGGAACATCAAAGCCATATCGGAGGCACTTTGTCTTTTCCTCTCTGAGCCGTTTCAGCTGGTGGAAATTGACATATCCCATCATCCTCCCATCCTTTCACACATGCCCGGAATAGGCCAGAGGGCTTTCATAACAATTTCACTCGGGAAAAAAATGAAAACATTTGAAAAAAAAAAAAAGAATCATAGCTCCAGACTCGCTCAGATTCTTCCCCAAACTGTTCCTGGAGAGCATACAATTTTCCCTTTCCCTTGAACTTCTTCTTCTTCTTCTTTCGGCTGCTCCCATAGGGGTCGCCACAGCGGATCATCCGTCTCCATACCCCCCTGTCCTCTACATCTGCCTCTTTCATGTCTTCCCTCACCACATCCAACAACCTCCTCGTTGGACTTCCTCTTTTCCTCCTACCCGGTGGCTCCATCCTCAGCATTCTTCTACCATTATAACTCATGTTCCCTTTCCCTTGAATAAGGAGACCCAAACCCTGTGCACAAAGCCAGCTCTATGAATCTCTGATTTACATGAGTTGGATTTTTTGGGGAAAATCTCCTGCTATTAAACGCCAACTTTGTTGAAGATCGTTGGGATGAATGTGAATGCTGACTGCACCCCAGGCCTCCTCACTTTCTCACCTACATCAGTACCTGAATTTGCTACGGGTCCTGCTTAAGAGCCCAACAGTGGCAGCTTGGTGGTTCCCCCATTACAGAAGGTTCTGGAAAAAGTTTGAAAATAACAAGAAACGATCTAGAAACGAATCTTAGATATATAAGCGCTTCGTCCATGTAGTACTGCTGACATCTGAGTTTAAGTTTTTCAGAGATTCTAATTCTAGCTTGTAGAATTCATTTGGGAAGGCGTTTTTTCTTTTTTTTTTTTTCTACCTCCATGAGCGTTGGCTCGCGTGTACAGGAGGGTGAATTCATTTCAACATCTGATCTACTGTAACCACAAGACAGCATCGGCTCCCTCATGCTGTGGAAGAGTGAAGAATAGGGAAATGACCTCTGCTGAAACTTGGCAAACAATTGTTCGTGCAATTACGGTCAAACACACACACACACACACACACACACACACACACACACACACACACATATGAGCTCAGCATTCAAAGGAAGCGGACGGCATGTCTGGATTTCCTCAGTGGCTGCTTCTATTCACAGCACTGCAGGCCAACACTCTCTAATGGTGTGTTCTATATTTGCACTTTCATGGTTGACATCCCTTCAAACAGACACTGATATACAAGTACACACACACACACACACACACACACACACACACACATATTCTATGGCAGAATTTGAAAATAGTACCTTTGTTGGATTAATGTGAGGTGTTTGTGTCATATCGGAATCCTACAATACTGTAATCGATACATTTTATTTAATAACATTTCTAGGAAAATCTCAACCGGCTTTTTTTCTTTCATCCGCCACCTGACTGGGCTACGATTATCAGCCAATCAAATGAATCTAGAATCGCAACGATTTCATGATTTCATGTGTGCATCTGGAAATGGATAATCCACCAGACGGAAGTATGGAAGCTGAAGGTGAGGAACCTATAGGGCATGAGCTCCTAGGCTAGCCTGCTATCTTTGCTAATGCTAGTTTAGACTAAAAATAAAAATATGATTTCTATGTCCTGCTTTTTGAACATCCCATTCCAATTTTAGTCTCTTTTTGTTGTTGTTATAAGCTCTGATCTTTTGGGAAAATGTTCCACTAGATTTTGTAGAGATTCATTCAGCAACAAGGGGGTTAGTAAAGTCAGGTGAAAGTAAGAATGTGAGGAGGCCTGGGGTGAAGTCTCTATAGCAGGAGATCTTCCACTCCAACCCGTGGAAAGCAAATCTTTATGGAACTGGCTTTGTATGAAAGCATGGAAGGTATGGACGCTAGCAAAATTCACTTTAAACGATGTATTTCTGTATGTGAATTTACATTTTCCGTTATGTGCCGTTTTGGTGCAAAAGAAACATAATCATTTTATTATTATATAATTTGCATTTCCTATTTCACACAGTCGTCTTAACATGTAAATAACATACTAATTTGAACAATTTATAAGTTGTGAAATTAAAATTAAAATGTATTAAAATTGATTTGATATGGAATACTTACCGATCATTGGACGAGACACCTGTCAGTCAAGATATACATCTGAATGACAGGTGTCTCGTCCAATGATCGGTAAGTTTCCATTCACAAACTATACCTACCTTTTTCGGTTTGTCTGACTTGTCGTTGTGTTTTTGAATTTGTTCATTTGTTTTTGCATTTGTTATTTTGTTTTCGGATTTGTTAATGTGTTTTGCACTTCTCGGCCACCGTATATACGTGTAACATGTCCAAGCAGAAATAATTACAAAATGATCATTTAAATGCACTTAAAAGCACCGTTAAGATATTTGTAGCAAAATTCATTGCGTATTTCTAAATGCATTCTGAGACTAAAGTATAGCTGAAAGGTGATTAAATGTCTTTTTTAATGCATTGACACTCAAAACGCTTAAGTATTTTTAATTAGTCGGTGGTGGACAAAGTTTTCAAACCATGTACTTGAGTAAAATGTGACTCCAGTAAAAAAAAGCAAAATTGTCCCTTTAAAGTTTCACTCGAATAAAAGTACAAACGTTTTTGCCTTCAAATGTACTTAAGTATCTAAAGTACTATGATTTATTATGACTTTAATGTTCCAATTATCATTTTTATCACAAGATTCTTCACTTTATCAACTCAGTTTATATGTAAAGACTCGAATGTGACTCTCAGCACACTGATCTATTAATAGAATGATATTAATGTAAATGTAATTTTAATATTTAAGATACACGAAAAGGCTACTTAAGTACACATGCGCTACAAGAACCACATACGGGTAGGAAAGTCGGATGTCCCAATATTTTTGTGAAATTATGTGTCGATGTATTATTTATGCGATTTAAGTGCTGACACACGGTTTGGACTACAGATCCACAGTTCATGCATTTGATTTAAAAGTGAAGTTCGTGCATAGCTTGGTGATTTTGATGTCTGAAAACTTCACACGTCATGCACTTGAGAGAGAGAGAGAGAGAGAGAGAGAGAGAGAGAGAGAGAGAGAGAGAGAGAGAGAGAGAGAGAGAAAGAGAGTGAGATTGAAGTCATGATTTATCCCACTGGACTGGAGCCAGAAAAAAAGAGAGAAGTCATGGATTTTATAAATGTGTCTGTCTGATCTGCTGAAATCCTGAAGAGCGGAGGATTACTCTGCCCGTTTACACTCAGTCGCCCGGGGAGGTCTGCCTCTCAGCACCGCCGTAAACATCGGACAGGAAGGACGCATTTGTAACATACATGAATTCATGAGCTTACAAAACGACAGCTGGCTCCTTTTGCATTTTTGCACCACAGGCAGTGACAGGGTAGATGGAATGCTAAACAAGCCTAGCGTCACAGAGGGGTGAAGGGGTGGTGGGGTGGATGGTGGCTGTTGTCTGAGTTATACAACTAAATATAAGTTTCTTTTTCTCACAGGTTCACTGTTCCATGCGATCGCTATAGGCGAGTTTCAAGTCCTTGAAGGTCATTAAATAAAAGAGTAACACTTAAGAGTAATGTCTGAAGAGCTAAATAACGTCAGAGACCTCTACAAGTCTGGGAGGTTTTTTTTTTTTTTAGAGCTAGAAATGTTTTTTTTTTTAGTTTCAGGATTCAAATAAAACAGAAAATCCTCAGTGTATCTCAAAACTTAAGATGTTTGGGAAACCAAAATTCACAATCAAGGTTCGATTCTGGGGTCAATATTTCCATAATGTATGATCCATTATTAAAAAACAATAACAGGCCTAGAACAGGAAGTGATACTAGAATCAACAATGAACCTGGGAGCTCAGTGAGGTCATTAGAAATGCAAAACATAAAATTGCTTGTAATTTTTTATTAATGCATTTTATTATTATTAATATTTGAGATTATCAAAATGTTAAAGTTTTACATGGCTTGTGCAACACTAATGGCTGGGTTGAAATAACATTTTTAGTATTTTTTATATAAATTTAATAAATCTAATGAATGCAATTAAATACTTTTTTTTATTATGTTGATTAAATTGAGTGAATTAAATTTGCACAAATTAAATTGATTAAATAAAATGTAATAAATGGGAACAAAATATTTTTTTACTCTTGTCTGTGTGTGTGTGTGTGTGTGTGTGTGTGTGTGTGTGTGTGTGTGTGTGTGTGTGTGTGTGTGTGTGTGTTGGTGCATGCATGTGTGTATTTTACATTTAATACTTAATTTTCTAAAAATATGTTCAACTTAACTGTTCTAATTATTTCAGCAAACGTTAACAAATGTCCTTCATTCATTCACTCCCTCGATATGTAGAATTGTCAGGATTTTCTCCTTTTAGGAGAAATTCTTGAATCTGGACATAAAATTCAAAAGAATCCATAGCGCTAGTGTTAGCTGCTACACACAAAGTTTGCTAGCAGCTAACGCTAGCGCTATGGATTCAAATTCAATATTTTTTTTCTTTATTTTACTTTTCATTTCACTGCAAATTTTATCCTGCATATAACTATGTATTGTGACAAATAACAAATCTTGAATCTTGAATCCATAGCGCAAGCCACTTCCTGGTTAGCAACTATCGCTAGCGCTATGGATTCTTTGGCGTTTTCATGTATCCGCAAAACAAATCTTATTACCCCTGGTACTGTTGTGTATGTTTTCAAGTTTAAAAATACTAAAAAGAAAACAAACTTAAATAAACTGTTAAAGTATGGAGTCCTGCGGTTCGAGTATATTACGAGTTCACTGTGTTGTTCTTTTTTTTACAACTTTGAAAGTAATATAAAATATAATTATTGGCTCACATAAAAGGAAAAACATTGAAATTTCTAAAGAAAACACTGCCAGAACCCCACGCACTATAAAGTGTGTATTCTTTATCATTAAGCTGAGTTGTTTCTTGCACACAAACACATGCACGCACACACACACACACACACAGAGACACACACTCACACACACACACACACACACACACACACACACACACAGTGTTGCTGTTGCTATAGTTATGGCATGTATGTAGACGGTATAAAGACAAATTTAAAGAATAAAACATGATCCGAATGGGATCAGATCCTGGTTTTCACTTGAAGGGAAGGTGAACTGAACACCACAACAATGATGGAACTGTAATGACCAGACATTTAGTGATGAGGATAAGGATGGTTCCACTTCTGTGTCTGGTTCCTATCAAGGTTTCTTCCTCATGCCATCTTATCCATCTCATCTCGCTCACTAGGGATAAACTTTTAATTCTAAGAAACAAACTTATAGGCACTTAACGTAAACACTCTTTTATACAACTTTATAACCACTTTATCACTGTGAAGCTGCTTTGAGACAATGTCCATTGTTAAAAATGCTCTACAAATACAAATACATTGAATTAAAACTAAATTGAGAATTTGGACCCGGTCATGGTTAGGAAGTAAAGTCTAACAGGGGATGCTATAAGTTGCTTGACGTTGGCACACATAAATGTAAGCTTGGCCTAAAACCTTTATGCTATTTAAGTTTTTGCTCCAGGTTGCGTCGATCAAGACTTCGTTTCATGTTGCAATGTTGCATTTTTATTGGCTGGTCAGTAGGCGTAGGTCATAGCTACAAACATTAGGAGATCTTTGAGATGGTCGTCCCAAATCTCTGGCTATATGTTAAAAACGTTTAGACGCCCTGACTGAAGAAATCACCACGATTGTACCACATTGGTCTTCTTCCATCTAAGACAAATCAGAATAGTACAATGCGTACCAAAGCGTGCAAAATTAGCCTGGTTTCTTTGCTAATGCCGGGTTAGACTATAGATTCCAGTGGTTAATGTCAGTTTTCTAGGCAAGACCTCGAAGACTAACTGCAGGAGACTGGTGGCTCAGTGGTTAAAGCTCTGGGTTACTGATTGGAAGGTTGGTGGTTTAAACACCAGAATTGCAAAACTGCCCCAGTTGAGCCCTTGAACAAGTTCCTATGCTCCAAAGACACAATATCAGGGCTGACCCCAGCTTCATTCCATGCTTGGATAAGTGAGGAAAGAATTTCACTGTGTTTTAGTATATATATTATAAGCACATTAATATGTCATAGTAATACAAATGAGTAATACATGATATTTAATTTGAAATGAAAGTAGCTACCAAGCAGCGTAGCGCTAATCATGTAAATCAGCAGCAGAGAAAACAAATATTTGCTTAATTATTATTCTTTTTATTTTTTTACTGGTCTAGTCATTAATAAAACGTTAGTCACACACTGTAATGTAGCTGTAACTGTATGTTACTTATGGTAACACATACAATGTTGGTGTGGATCCAATCAATGCATCACCTTGAAGCTTTCTGCTAAATCAGACTCCAAGACGCCTTACTATCAAATACAAAACCTAGAATTAGTGCTAAACCAAAGTCGTATATCCTCTGCTGAGAAAAGAAAGACTTGTTTGTTAAGTTTCCTACCGTTTAATCTTCAGTGCGTTAAATCCACAGGCGTGTAGAACTTTCACGAATCTGGTGTTTGACGTGCTATTTTTAGAGTTTCCGTGCCAAACCGTATACAGCGTTGTTCTCCGCCTCCACATGCTAATTTACAGGCCATAACAACTGCATGAGGCTCAACTCAGCTGTCTACAGTCAGTTATCAGCACGGCTCAGTGTGCAGCTAAACTCTGCCTAGCCTGAGCGGTTATTTAAAGCTACTTATTATACAACAGGGTTTTTTTTTTTCATTTTCTCCTTTCTCTTCTTCTTCTTCTTCTTCCACTGACAGTGTTTTACTAAAACTAACAACTCTGCTAAACAGAAAAATGTTGGCCTGGTCAGCGGCTCTGACTTGAAAACAATTCAAGTGCTGCATTTTTCTTTCCGTCTCTGAGCCTGATAAAGTTTTGTATGTATACATGTATATTAAAGAAAAAATCACCTAGTTTGTAGGTAATAATTCTGCATTAACGTTTAACTAAAACGCTGATATCTGACTGGGGAAGAAAGCGTACAAATTTAAGGAAAAAACAAGGAAATGTCTGAGAAACTGAATTGAGAATCTCAGGAAGGTGTGATATCCATTAGCATAGCATTATTAAGTGTTAGCAAACCACCTGACCAAAAAATTGCTATGTGCTTCTTTCAGAACATCCCATTAAACATTTGGTTTCCATTTGCCGTTATAATGAGCTCCACTCTTCTGGGAAGATGTTCCACTAGATTTTGTGGAGATTCACGCAGCCACAAGGGTGTCAGGTACAGAGAAGAAGGTGAGGAGGTCTGGGGTGCAATCAGCGTTCACATTTACCCTAAAGGTGCTCAATAGGGTTTATAGCTTTGAAGCTTGAGCTTTATATGCTTTCCACTTCAACCCATGGAAAGCATTTCTTCATGGAGTTTGCTTTGGTCTCCTAGTTCAAGGAACGGGAAAATTCTATGTTACCGCATCCAGAGACGTCCTTTGCAATTGTGAGCTCCGACTTGGAACCACATATGGTTGGAAAAGTCAGATGATACAATACTTTTGTCCATAACGTGTATCCTCAATATATGTGTCGCTTCTTCAGATTAATCAAAACACAAACTCTTTTTGTAAAATGTATAACAGTGAATACTTCGGAGGCTCTAAATATAGTCAAAACAGTCGTGACCCGTCGATCATCAATAGCATGAACTTCTTCAGCAATTTGAGCTGCAGGAGCTCGTTTAGCAAATTCGTCTAGCCGTCACAATTTGTCAAACTCGCTCAAATCCAACATCAACTTTGAGGACAAAATGTTCACATGCTCCTTATAATTATTTCCACCCACTAACAGGGGCCATGATGATGTTATTCTCTTCACCAGTCATAATGTTATGATGTCATAATGTTATACCTGAATGGTGTAAATTATTATTACAGTAGCTTTTTTGTAGCTCTGTAACATAAGATACAGTTTATAAAGAATCTTGAAGATACTCAGCTGTTTCTACTTCCTTTTATTACTGTTGAAAATACTAAAGCTATTCATTGTTGCATCCTTCAGGGTTGCCTTTAATTAGTTATCACACACTTCCTGCTCATCAGCTTATATAAAATTTAACTGGGTAGCAGGAAGTGGTAGCTCAGTAGACAGACATTGGATTTCTGACCAGAAGGCTGTATGTTTAAATCCCAGCACCACCAAGCTGCCACTGTGGGGCCCTTGGGCAAGGCCCTTAACCATTACCTGCTTATTTGTAAGTCATTCATGATAAGGACGTCTATTAAACCGCATAAACGTCTTGCTGATTCTTGCTAATTGTTAACCCTCATGTGAGTTCTGGAGCCTTAAAATCTCGTGGATTATTGTACATTGACGCGTCACATCAAGTTTTTTAGAACTGTAGTTTTTAGTAATAGATCACATGGAACCTCACACTCCTGTTTGTTGCGTCTATTGGCAAGTTGATTTATGCCTTTTCCAGAAAATCATTTCTGTGGTTCAATTTTTCCGATTGTGGCGCCACATGACCCTGAACCGATTTTATTGGTCCATGGAAGTGGTCACGAATGATTCGTTCAATTTAATGATGCAGTGAATTAATGACTGAGTTGTTTGCTAATCGTTACTCAGTTATTCGTAAGTCGGGTTTCAGGAAACTAATAGCCGAGTCAATAGCAGATGGATTGTGTTGAGGAAAGTAGAAGATATATCGTCGCTATGCTTCCTGGGCAAAGTTCTGAAACGTGGCAGCATTTTATTTGTAAATATGTTGATGTTCTGTAACTCTGCAAACCCAATTCACAAGGTACTGTTTGAAGACTTATGCTAACAGGCTACAACAGACTGTAGAAGTTTAGATAATACTCTATAAAAATATACACAATCTCCACTAATACTGAAGAAAATTTAAATTACAATGATGATCCAGAGCTTACAGTAGAAGAATCTTATGACAGGATCTGTCAATCTTGGTCTTTCACTGGCATAATTAATAGTCAAGGAATTAGCAAGATGTAGCAGCTAAGAACGTGGTGTATTAATCAAGTCACATGGTTGCAGTTTTGTTATTGGTACTTTATTAGATCAGAAGAAATTCACGGTCTACTCGTCCGAAAGAACCTACGTACCAGTTCACAGTGAACCAAAGATGGGCGGTTTGAGACTCAATAACAAGTCTTTATTTACTGAAGAACTTTTCTTTTTGTGCTATTCTTTTTCTATTCTTCTTAGGTTCCTCTACAGGATCCTCCAAGGAATTACACGCATCTCTGCTTCACAGGTTTCTCTTTGTCTGGTTTCCATGGTTTTGGTTCATCACTGATATTCACACAATTCTCAATTTGCCAAAAAAAAAAAACTAATTAAGATGCAGTTCAAACACAGTGAGCGTTTTAGAACTTGAGAACGTCGGAATATGGACCAGATCCAGATACTCCTTGGCAGATGTGTGCAGCGGTTGCCAGCTTCGGATCTCAGCTTTAAACATTCATGGAACACAGAGTCTCCAGTACATTTTCTCGAGATATTCTTAACACCTGGGTGTCAAAACGTAAAAAAAAATGTATTAGTAATAATGCAATTAATTGGTGCATCTGCAGGTTCAATTAATGATCATTCATTTCATATAATATTTAAATATTTAAAAAAAATATGACATTTTTTACTAAACACTACGGTAAACAAATAAATCAATAAATATAATTAAATACATTTAAATGATATTTAACTATTTATTAATATAATTTTATATTAATTTTTATATTATTTATTTATATTCTTAGATTATAATATAATATAATATAATATAATGTCAGAGGTGGGAAGTTTTTTTTCCCAATCCAAAGGGATTTTTTCCTTTGTTTGCGTTTTCAGCACATCAACCTGTTTCCTCTCGTTGCGCAGCTTTTTCAGTCTCCCACTGGTGCATCATCTCCTGTCTCTCACACACCACAGATGTAGACTAGTTTATGAAGCTCACAATGAGCAGGCAGAAGGCAGTAAGAAGTCTGGGGTTAACGTGGATGAGACAGAGGGAGTCAGTGATGAGAACATGACTAAGAACAGAGACATTCCTGATCATCATCATCATCATCTTTTTTCTGCTCGTGTTCTACATGGTGGATCTTCACCCTGGATGCATTCATTAGGTAAAAAAATTAGAAATTCGTTTTTGTATTGATATATTAATTAGGGCTGTCAACAATCAACATGTTAACACATTCATTTTAACGCCATTGATTTTATTAAATTGCGTGTTTCTTTTTCGTTTTTAATTAAAATATAAATAAATATATATAAAATTAAAATCTTCAATGCAACACACGTTTATTCACGATGTCTTTTCTTTCCTCAGATATATATAAAATAATAATAATAATAATAATAATCCACTGAAAATTAATGTTTAGTCACTAAACATTTGTTTTATTGATGCACCAAGTCTCAAATCAGCCCCAAAATCCGCCGTGATTCACACAATGAACCCACTGGAATCGACAAACTCGCATAATGCCAAAACAAACTTAACAATACTCTGCCTTTTCTGATCATACAAATAGGATCAATACATTACTTGAATCTGTAAAGTGTCTACTTTTATTTAGATAAATAAAAGTATCTCTGGCATCTCTGTGAGCAGAGTACGAATGTCTACTTCTAAATGAACAAATTCACATCAAAAACAAATATTCTCTGATTTTGAAATTCGTATGAAAGAAGAGGTAGAGTTTCTCCGGTATCACCTCATTAACCGCTGCGGTGCCAACTGCGTCCTGTGCGGCGAGATGAGACTGGCAGCGACAACAGGCGCCTGCCACGCCTCTTCAGGGAAGTCCAGATGGCGGTGTACCCAGGGACAGGCAACTTCTCTCTCTCTCTCATTCCCTCTCTCCTTCCCCACCTAGACGCCTGCCTGTTTTTTGGAATCTGGGAGCACCCTTCACCACCTTCTGCCTCTCATGCCATGGGGGCACGGAGTCAGTTCAGGCCGGAGGGTTCCCTGGCCTGAGTCGGGCGTTGGGGGTATGTGCCAGGGGAGTGATCTCGGGTGGACGTGAGAAAAGGCGTGCCGGTCCGCAAGGAAACTCGGGCGAGCGCTAGAAGAGAAAGCTCGTGTTACTTTAAAACATTTACAATAATTTTTAGTCTTCATGCTCTATGCTGAGTTCGGTTTTACTAATAATAAACAAACATTTGAATAAAACATCAATATTTGTCCATGGTCATGTTGATTAGAGTATTAAACACTTGAAAAGTATTAATTTAAGGTTCATTTAGAACAGATAAACGTGTACGATTAAGTTGCGTTTAATGTTAACTCATGACAATTATGCCATTAATCACGATTAAATATTTAAATCGATTGACAGCCATATTAATATTAATATGACGTGACATCCAGTTACCAGCATGACACTAAAACAGAAAGTAGTAATGGCTACGTTTTACTGAAGTACGTCAGAGTTCAAACTTCTTTACTTTAACTTGAGTAAAAAAGTGTAGTCAGAACTTCAACTTTTACCAGAGTCCTTTAAAATATGAGTATCTGTACTTCTTCTTAAGTGAAGGATGTGTTTACTTTTGCCAGCTCTGTAGAATATAAAAGAGACATAATTAAGCAATTATTACAGTACATGAGTCAAATTATATATGCATGTGTCCACATACTTTTAGAAATATAGTGTCTACATGTTTATCCACATTTGAAAAGCAAGAGTTTAGTAGTTAGTAATAATTTCTAACCTTAAAAATTTGTTTTTGTTTTTTGTCATCCTCTGAAGAAACCTGGTGTTTTGTCTGTATGTGATGCTTCATTGAGCATCAACAATAAATGGTTGGTCTGAAAATGTCCTTTTTTAAATGGGTGTTTACAGAGTGACCCAGGGGATAATGTTGTCCAGGGACCGTTCTGTTTTGCTGCTATATCTGGCAGATCATCTCTCACATACTGTACCTTATATAAGGTACTGCTACAAGCACTAATGAATAGAGGTCCTGGGGGCAAGAATTACGCTGCCCCATGGTTCTTCTGTTTTAGTGGATGAGTAACAACAACAAGTTTCTCCTCGTCTTTATGGCAGTTTTTATAGATCTATCTAGGGCTGCAACAACTAATCGATAAAATTGATAATAAATGATAATAAAATTAGTTGTTAACAAATGCAGTTATCGATTAGTTGGCCTGCTACGGGTTAGCGTGAGGGTAAGGTAACACAGCCACCTGCAAAAAATGGCGAACAGCACGGGGTCAACCAGCAGCAGGAAAAAGTGTGCGTCCCACGTCATCCAAAGCACGGGAGCATTTTATATTAAACGCAATGAAGAAAACTGTACCTGGACGTTATGTGAAGCGGAGTTTGTGTTGGATGGAAGTACCACAGTGATTCACGTGAAAAGAAAATAGACTGGTGTCACTGGTGAAACATCAGCACGGTAACTAAAAACTGTATAATCTCTTTTTATAGCGTTTGTCTACTAAAAAAGTAACTTATCTGTTTTCAGACTTGAAAAAAACTGCGGCTTTACTTCGTTCACATGTTGTTTTCAATGTTTGCATATTTAATTTATGCATTTATTATTTAATTATTATACAAAATCAAATGAATTATATATTCTAGATGCTTATCTCTTCACAAATAAACAAAGTGTATTTTTTTTTAAACAAAAATTTGCAAAACAATGTTGTATTATAGTTTATATAGATATTTTAAGCATGGTTGTCAACATGCCATCTGCAAAATACAATACAAATTCTGATTTACACAAATTGCTTCACCTTGGATACTCAAATGCTGTTAAAAAACAACTCAGCATGAGGGAATCTGTTCAAAGGAGAAATCCCTCAACAATAAGCTTCAAAATGTCAAAATTAAAGATAGTTGAACTCAATATTTGGCTTTTGCATTTTTTAAATACACTTTTATATATAAATACCCTAAATTAGGGTTTATATATTTATAATAAAGCAAATATAGCAAAACGTCTAATAAAAACTATGTATCTTTTTTATCTGATTAATCGATTAATCATCTGACAAATTGATTATTAAAATATTAATTAGTTGCAGCCCTAGATCTTTATATATATATATATATATATATATATATATATATATATATATATATATATATATATATATAGAGAGCTATAAAATTGTAAAGATCATTTTAAAGGTCTAGTGGCCAAAACAGGAACTGCAACAAGCATTAATAAATAAAGCTCCTTTGGGGCAGGAATTACACTGCCCACATTTTTCTTTTCTTTCTCTCTACCAAATTCTTTCAAAAAAATTAAAGATTCAGTGTTACAAACAATGTAGACATATAAAAAGATTGGCAAGGTACATTTATTTGCAAGTAAGGCAAGCTTGTAAGTCGGAAATCATCGATAGAATGATGTTTATAATCACTGACAGCATTTGGCAAATGCTCTCATCCAAAGTGATTTTTAGCTCATTTATACATCTGAGAAGTTCAGGGTTACGTCTGTCAGAATTTTCCCAGACTGAAAAAAGTTTTCATCTCTCTGCGACTTTATTTTTCAGCAGCTGGCCTTCAAACTGTAAAAAAAAAGGCCCAGGGCACGTCGAGAGCCGCTAGCTCAGCTTATTCGGTTATTCTTTCCTGTCAGCAGTCATGGCTTCTGTGAGAACTGGAGGTGATATCAGGTGGGCTTTTGTCAACCACGGATCCCTAACGAGGCCGAGCCTGTCAGGTTTGATTTATCCGACACGTATATCGAGCTGGCACAGCTTTCGGGTCTGTGTCTTGTTTATCTTTTTTTTTTTTTTTGCCCACACAATTCCCCTTTTTTTCTTTTCCAGAAGGGAAAGAGTAGAGTCCGTCAGAAAATAAGATCTTTATCTTCCTGCAGGGCTTTTAATCAACAACAGCCAGTTGTCAAAAATGGATCAAGAACATCCATTATTAGTCTGAAGATAAACACGATATTAAAGGATATTATATTTATCACACGTAAGCCCTGACTCGCAGGCTGGAACCGAGTGAGGCCGGTGTTTAGACTTCGTTCCACCGCAATCGTTTGTATGATGTGCTATCTGCTCTCGAGGATATTTGTTGCGGGAGGAAATCGACGTTGCACGAAGCTGAGGCTGATTATGGCTGTGACTCCTTGAAGCGTATAGGAAATGAAAAGCAAAATAAAAGTGTTGATTTGACTTCAGACAGGTACATAACATATACAAATGTGTTGGTCACCTTACAAAAGAGATAAAAATAATTAGATTATGGTGGTATTTTAAATCAATTGTTTCACCATGCTGCTGGTAGAGGGTCCTTCAGGCAGATCAGACAGAACTGGAGCTTTTTTATAGACATCTATAGAAGTTCAGTTGACATGACCCAACTTCCAGATAACCCCATCTGGATGACTGGGAATCTTCAAAGAGACATCACATATATGTTCCTAGACATGAAATTGATGCTTCCAAAGAAAAGAAAATGATATCAAACACAAAGATTATGTTATGATTATGAAGATTAGGCTCAGTAATGTTCAAGTTCATGTTTAATTCTATAGTGATTTTTACAATAGTCTCAAAGCAGCTTTACAGAACTTAAGAATTCAAGTATATTATGTTTATTTATTCATGAAGTCTCGAGCAACTGTGGTGAAGGAAAAACTCCCTTAGATGTTATGAGGAAGAAACCTTGAGAGGAACCAGATTTAAAAGGGGAACCTCATCCTCATTTGGGTGATATATAGAGTGTGATTATAGTCTTTAAACACTACAGAACACTGAAGACAGAGAACTAACATGAGCACTGGCTTCTGTGATTATGAGTGATTTCCTTTCTACAATCTTCTACAGTCAGTTGAGATTATGGAACCAGGAGCTACGGAGCAACTCATGAAATAGCTCAACATTTGAGA
>NC_139589.1:1586476-1738976 GCF_946808225.1 Silurus aristotelis
CACACATGCAGAAAATCTCAGCAGACCTGCATGAATGAAACTTCTGATAATCTCTTTGTAGCTGGGTGTTTTTCTGAGCTCAGCTCAGGGATGGACATTAATCCGCAGTGAAGATGATCAGGATAGAGCGAGACGGAGAGAGACGGAGAGAGAGAATGCCTGTCAGCCATGTGCTGCCAGGCTGATAAGGAACGTTGTGGTTGGTCATGTGGTGAGACGGGTTCGTGCATTACTGCACTTTCTGTCAGACGTCTGAATTCCTCTTTGGTTTGTACAGCCCACCGTGATGTCAGATTAAGTCTCTGCTCTGACAGCTTTTTTAGGACATTGCAATGCCATGCTCGACCAGGGCCACCGACACACCCACAGGACAGAGGGAACTGTCACACCGGCAAAGCCTGAGGCTGCTTACACACCTGCAGGGCCAAGGTTACCATTACACTCATAGAGACAAGGCTGCCCACACACCACAAAGTCGAGGCTATCGACACACCCCAAGAGCAAGACTGCTGTAACACACATAGAACCGAGTTTGTCCACACACCTCTCAGGCCGAGGTTGCCCAAGAAACCCTTAAGGCTGAGGCTGCCCACACACCACAAAGGCAAGGCTATCCACACCTACAGGACAGAGGCTGCACAAACACCCATAAGACTGAGGCAGCCCACAGACCCCAAGGGCAAACCTGGGTGTGTGCTTAGCCTCAACCTTGCAGGTCATCATTAGCCTGAGCCCTAAACGGAGTTTTCCACCCCATTGCTCTAGTCGGAGAGTGTCGGCTTTTTTTTGCCTGATTCTGCATGTCACATATTCGGTTATTCAGCAAATGAGCATGAGAAAGAAACAGAACTGAGAGAAGCAAACAATGATGGAATACCAAGGGAATGACACTTTCATCCTTAAGAAGAAGACACCAGCGCCATTTGCTGCATAGCAGACGTGATTGATAAAAGCTAAACAAATTCACTGATGGCGGCAGGTGTAAACGCTGCTCGATGGTATGGGACAGTTATGTTTTCTTACCCAAGCACAGAACGTACACGCTAGTTGGCTTTTGGCTCTAGTCTCTCCGTTCTTCTTTCTGGTGTGTTCTAGAGCAACTTTTTTTGCCCTGACGCAGACAGCTCTCAACTCTGCTTTCGTCAACGCTAGTTATTTGGCGTCGATTCGGTGTGTTCCTACCCTTAAGGGCCGAGGCTACAACAAGACTTGGTTTTTAAACAAGTTCCTCAGAAAGGAAAGAATGAGCAAAGAAACATAGAGAGAAAGAATAGAGATAGAGAGAAAGAAAGAACAATATTTACCCCAGTATTCAGGGCCTTGGGCGCTACACAAGGTTTGCTGTGTGAGTCCATAATCAGATTCTGGTCTTAGCGCTTAAACCACTGTCCCATTCTGCAAACATTTGTTCAGACTTGTTCCTTAATTAGTCGAACATAAATTTATTCTCTATTCCTCTGACTGTCTTGTGTTTTTTTCCCCTCAGTTCTTCTGATAATTGAGTGTGTGTTGGTGGTTAAAAACTTCTCCGCTGTGAAGATCTAACGATCCTTAACAAACTCCCCAGACTATATTTCTATACCTCCTTATTTCCAGTTCACACTCACACTCAGGTTCCTCTCTTATCTGCGTTTTAATAAGGTTCCACCTCCTCACGACTTCACACTTCGGGTTTATTTTTTTGGCTGGTCCAGGCTCTTTTAATTTTTTACTTCCTTGAATGGATATTCACCAATTCCCAACAAGAAGTGCTTTCAAAACCCTTGCACTCGATCCCACTACACTTTAAACCCCGGGAGACGGAGGAGAGGTGCCTAAAGAAAATAAGAAAAGAATCTTTTTATGCTGAAATTGTGGTAAAGGAATTAATTTGTTCTCAGGCAATGAGAAATGATCTGTTCTGCGAAAAGAACTTGAGACCCGATGCAAAATAGTTCCCTTTGAACAGCAATACAGTGCTCCCAGCGTTCCTGAGACTTCTGGAACGTGTCCTGGAAGTCTTGTTTTTAAAGCATGTCAAGCACCTTCTGCGATCCACGCTGGCTCATGGCAACGATGTCAAAACAGAAACCTTTGAGCTGGATCTTTAAGAGGACGAAGTCCACAGGAACCAAATCTGGTAAGTAGAGTGGGTGCAGATATGAAATCATGTTGTTTCCAGCGAGAAGTTGCACGGCTCCTGATGTACACAGGACAATGTTTTTTGTAACACTGACTTACAAAGTTCGGTGCTCCCTGTGATTGTGCGTGCAGTTTTGTGCTGGTAAAACTAATCTCAATACTTTTTCATACCACCTCGTACAATAATAAATAGAGGTGGGAGCTCAGTGGTTAAGGCATTGGATTTTCGGATCGGAAAGTCACAGGTTTAAATCCCACCACCACCAAGCTGCCACTGCTGGGCCCTTGAACAAGGCCCCTAACCCTCCCCTGCTCAGTTGTAAGTCATCTGGATAAGGACTTCTGGCAAATGGTGTAAATGTAAATGTAATAAATACACTACATGCAGATGCATTTTTACTGTGTTTTTGTTACAATTAATTTGAGTATGACATGGAAAATTATTTCATATAGAAGCATTATTATTGGATGGACAATTCTTGGCTGTTTCATGTTGCAAAAACACATCACTGAACCACGATTTGAAATTAGCCTTACACCATTCTCGGTGGACGGACACTATCTGCCCTTTTCCGCATACATAACCTCAGAGGCGCCCTCCAGTGGCCGCTGTTGCTGTAATTGACAAGCTGTCCAAATTACAAGAGCACTTAAGCTCTCTCGGGCCCCTGGGGCATTAGGAATGTGGGGTCACTTGGTTCTTGCTCCTGTTACATCTATAAAAGCTTTAAAAAGAAATATAAAATCAGTCCTGAGACATGCGTTGGCACTGATGCCACATCTAATAACAGACGGATGTCTCGTTTACTAAACGCTACTAATCTGTTTAACCTGAGCAGATTTCCTTTTAGACTGCGGGATATAGGAGCTATAAAATCTATGTACAAATGAATAAATGTCACTCATGGTCTGCTTGTGAAGAAGAAAATCTCATTTTTATCCGATCCATCTATTTTATCCAAAAAGGCTCAGTGCGACGAATCCGTCTGAGAATCAATTCCAGTAAATCGCTCTTTCTGTCTTGCAGTTATTAGTAAACACTGTATGATGTCTTGCACAAAAAAAAACAACAACAACAACAACAAAATCACATAAAGGGAACGTTTTAATGAAATAATGTTTAGGAAAAACAACACATTAACCTCGGGGACTGATGAAAAGAAAGAAATCATGTCGGAGAGTATAAACATTTCATTTCAATTTCATGATGCACTGTGTATTGCTGTCAGTTACATTTCATTTTAATAATTAGTTTTTCTTTTATATATATTAGGGATGTGCGTCTTCATAACTGAGGCCGTTGTGATTCGCATCTCGATGCATATCTGACGATACGATGCATTAAAGATACACATGAAGCAGCTATCGATGCAATACGATTTTATTGAATTCAATACAATCCGTTCGACAGATAGTTCACTTTTCTTTCTTTTGATTCAGACAGACAGCATATCTTTTTAGTGCAAAAAAAATACGTTAAAAGATGAAATAAACCCAGATGTTTTTTTCTTGTTGTGTCTGGAGGAAGATACAGCTCTACCTCTGCCATGTTAATCTGTATTACATTTATGGCATTTGGCAGACGTTCTTATCCAGAGCGACTTACAACTGAGCAGGGGAGGGTTAAGGGCCTTGCTCAAGGGCCCAGCAGTGGCAGATTTGTGGCGGTGGGATTTACCCCTTTGACCTTCTGATCCAAAGTCCTATGCCTTAACCACTAATCTCCCACCTCCTGTATTGTACGTGACTCTCAGGACACGCCTCGGTCTCTGTAGTGTTGTGATACTTCATATCCACGTAGCAGCAGCGGTGCTGAGAGAACGCACGCGAGAACCTAATGATTATTCTATATAAATTATTCTATATAAACCTTTTTTTATTTTTTTACTGATGCAAAAACGTTAATTGATGAATCGCATTGTTAGCGTTTATGCCGGTGCGCCAGTACATAATAAATAAGTGAAGGAAGTTAGACATGTTAGAAATATGGCCTTGAAAATGATGTCCTTCATGTAACTTTATCACATCATACATTCATCACTCACAGCTGTTCCTTAACAACCCTATATTCAAGATGTTGCTGGGTTTGTTGGGTTATTTATTTATATATTTTCGGTTGAACTTGGCATTAATTATAATTAAAGAAAACTTTTTCAGAACCAAGCGAAATGTAGTTTCTAAAAAACGGTGTCGTTCGGATGGTGGGAGGGGCAATGCTCTTCCTGCATTTCTGATCAATGCTGACCAATCATGTGTGTCTGTGAGTAAGTGTATGGAGAAGGAGCCAGTTAGTGCTTTCCTCTGAGCGAGTTCCTCCTCCCTGTGGTGCAGCATGAAGATAACTTAACTGCATGTGTCGTTATTGAGCAGCTATAATGTGGTGGGATAGTTGCATGGTCCCCCACCCCAACTCCCCCTTAAAGATGTGTAATTAAGGGCAGGTGCATTGAAAGCACACTCCTGGTTATATGTGATGCTGTTGTGCAAGAGAGCGAACACTGACTTATTACGCATGAAGGGTGAAACAGAAATCCTTTGTTTGAGGTAATTCGTCTCAGCCAGCTCAGGTCCCCCGAGTGCAATGTAAATATTTGGTCTCAGGGTTTTAATTCCGCCACCTCAGGATCGAGCTACGGTCGAATTTCCGAGAGACCGGGAATAATCTCGACACAAACCGTTTCAGCCACTTCGGCGTTACCCAGCCCACCCAGAGATCATCCCCATTTCATGCAAGACCACACTCAACAGCGCTCTTCTAAAGATTTATCAAAAAGCTTGTCATGATGCCTCGTTGCTTTCTTTCTTTTATCCTCCGATTCGTTTTTAATGTCGTCTCGGGATCTCGCCCTCCATATTAACCAGCAGATGTCTGTCAAGGGAAGACGATTTCAGTGCATCGACTCGCTTCAGTATCCGTTTTGCATAATCTGATCTCTCGAGATCTCGGTCCTTATGCTAATTACCCTTAAGCAAAAGCCATTAACATTAATCTATTTGAAAAGAAATCATCTACATGTACACTCAGTTATCATCACATTACACTTTCAGTACAGTCTGGGCCGTGAGAAAGTTTGTATTCTGGATAATAATTTTATTCCCAGATCACAGAACATTACAGAAAATCTGCCAAAAAGTTAATCCAAATACCGTCTGTTCTCAATTCCCTAAATAACCACCAGAGCCTTAACCAAGAATTAAACATCATAATGAAAATAATAATTATTTTCATGTCCGGTGAGATACTTGAAAGTGAGAAAAATAACATTTCTTCAATTCTTGAAGAAACTTCTACAATATATATGGAATAATTTATTTAACATAAAATATTACAGTATTTAAATATTCAACAGAAAACAGTACATGAATTAAAATACATTAATACATACATTTATGCTGATTTCAATAAAAAGAAGTGATGAATTGAGCCACGTAATTCTTTTTTCTTTAATGTGGACCAGGTCGGTCTGTAACAGATCTAATGGAATGCGCCGGAGTGACTATGAAGAATCTTATGAGAATTCAATTATGATTTTAAATGTATTTACGTCTCCTAATGATAAATTCGTTTATATTTTTGTTTCTTCACCATACAGACAAATGAGCGTTACTTATCGAGAGATATTTTGCCTGTTAAAAGTGCATTATTACTATATAATTACATATTACTATTACTAACTTATGGATATGCATATGATTGGTGGAGGAACCCAATATTAATTAATATCTATTAATGAATGTAATTATATAATTAATAAATTATGAATAATAAATAGAAAATAGCGCTCTCCGTGCAGCACACAGTCTCAACAAACAAGCGTTAGTGATTCGCCTCTAGAGGCCGCTCTCATTTTGACAGCAGACCGGAAGCCAGAAAAAAAACTTTGTATGGATTTTCGCAGATAATTGTTTCGATCAACTATCGTTGCCTCGATCTCTATTAAATAAAATATGTATCTGGCATTGTTCAGGGGGCCGTTCCAGATGTGGGGACAGGCTCACATTAATTACTTTGTTAGTTAATTAGTTAATTAGTTAATTGAACCATCCAGGGGTAAAAACCATTCAGTAAAAAAAAGGGATTATTTATATAAGGGTTTTTATTTTAAAAACCCTTATATAAATCTATTGACCCCAATTGATACATTTATAAAGTAAAACCCCCGCATATGTTTACAGTAGCCATGATCTTGTATATACTTTATAGTTCGAACATTTGGAACATTTGTAATAAACATTAGAAATCATTTACATTTTCACATTTGTTCGCAATTGAAATATTAACGAGCAAAACCAACTCAAATGCTTCCCTAAAATCGCATTGGATGGAGCTCATATCTGCTGTATATGAGATTATCTCTGATCAGAATTTTTGATTTTTGAGTGTGATGAACCTTTTTTCAACTATAAAGAACCTTTCGTGTGAAGGAAAGCTTCCATAGATGTTAAAGGTTCCTGAAAGGTTCCTTCTCCTTAACCTCTGAAACCCTTTACACAGTTACGCATCAGTTCAATAATCACTGTAAATAATTTAGGAACCACACAGGAACTAAGTGAGGGCTGTGTGTCTGGACTCGCCTGGGACTCGGCCCTGGGTCAGACCTGAAATGTAGGTAATGTGTAAGTAATGAGCGTTTACCTTAAGGATCTTATAAATGATTTAACGACGTGGGTACAGAGACCGCTTCAAAGCTGGAAAAGTTCAAGGCACAGGCAGTTGAAAAGAACTGGAACATTTGCACAATAGAAAAACGCTGTTGGGTGAAAAAGATGTGTGTGTATTGTATGCATGTAGGTGCTGATCAGTGGTTAATGATTCTATTGCATAATGGAAACCATTAGGAACAGAACTTCACTCAAATTCCAGCTCTTTCCTGACAAAAATGGCATCATCTGCTGTTGTATCTGCTTCAGGATTTAGGATGTTTCTCAGATGCTTTGCTGCTCACCACATTTGTAATTCTGAGAAGCAGTCAGCTCTGACTTCAACTCTCATCATAATCATCATCATCATAACCATCATCAGCACCACCATCATCATCACCACCACCACCATCATCGTCATCAACATCATCATCCTCACCACCACCATAATCATCATTATCATAATTATCATCACCATCATCATCATAAGAATCATCACCATCATCATCATCATCCTCACCACCATCATCATCATTATCATAATTATCATCATCACCATCATCATAAGAATCATCACCATCATCATCTTCACCACCATCACCACCATCATCATCATTATCATAATTATCATCACCATCATCATCATAATCATCATCCTCACCACCACCATAATCATCATTATCATAATTATCATCACCATCATCATCATAAGAATCATCACCATCATCATCCTCACCACCATCATCATCATTATCATAATTATCATCATCACCATCATCATAATTATCATCATCCTCACCACCACCATCATCATCGTCATAAGCATAATTATCATTATCAGTACCATCATCATCATCATTGTCATCACAATCACCATTATCATCATCATCATGATCTCCCACAGCTTTTAAACTCACAGAACTTGTGATTGCTGGATGTTCTTTTGGTTTGTTTGTTTCTCCTCAGTTCTGTGTGTCAAAATCCCTAAAGAGTCAGAAATCCTTAGACCAGCAGCCATTTCACATTCCAAGTCTCTGAGATCTCAGAGGTTTTCTTTTCTCCATTCTGATGTTTGTCGTGAGCATTAACAGAAGCTTTTGACCTGTTGGTGCAGGATTTAATGTACTTTGCTGGATATTTATACAATCCATATAAAAAAAGGTAAGAAAATTTATTGATTTTTGAAAAAGGTGGTTTTATTATTCTCTACACACACATGGAGATCAGCTTACTAAATCTCTCTCTCTCTAAAAATATCCTGGATTTTGTGAGATGCCTCACTCAAGCTAACAATCCACTCAGAATTTTCATCTTCTTCTTCTTCTTCTTCTTTCTGCTACTCCCATTAGGGGTCGCCACAGCGGCTCATCCGTCTCCACACCCCCTGTCCTCTACATCTGTCTCTTTCAAACCAGCTACCTGCATGTCTTCCTTCACCACATTCATAAACCTCCTCCTTGGTCTTCCTCTTTTCCTTCTTCCTGGTGTCTCCATCCTCAGCATTCTCCTACTGATATACCCCATGTTCCTCCTCTGCACATGTCCAAACCATCTCAATCACACCTCCCTCACCTTGTCTCCAAAACATCCAACATGCGCTGTCCCTCTAATAAACTCATTTCTAATCCTGTCCATTGTCCACCACAACTCCTCTCTCCACCCTGTCGTACGCTTTTTCTAAATCCAAAAACACACAATGCAACTCCTTCTGACCTTCTCTATACTTCTCCATCAACATCCTCAAAGTAAATAATGCGTCTGTGGTGCTCTTCCTCGGCATAAAACCGTACTGTTGCTCACAGATGGTCACCTCTTCTCTCAGCCTGGCTTCCACTACTCTTTCCCATAACTTCATGGTGTGTCTGATCAACTTTATTCCCCTGTAGTTACTGCAGGTCTGCACATCTCCCTTATGCTTAAAGATCAGTACCAGCACACTCCTTCTCCATTCCTCAGGCATCTTCTCATCTTCCAGAATCTTGTTGAACAACCTGGTTACTCCTTTGCCATCTCTTTTAAACATCTCCATGCTTCTACCGGTATGTCATCTGGTCCAACCGACTTTCCATTCTTCATCCTCTTAATCGCTGCTCTCACTTCCTCCTTACTAATCCTATCCACTTCCTGCTTCACCATCTCCTCACCATCCAACCTTCTCTCTCTCTCATTTTCATCATTCATCAGCTGCCCAAAATATCTTCCATCTTTTCAACACACTCTCCTCACCAGTCAACACATTTCCATCTCCATCCTTTATTGCTCTAACTTGCAGCACATCCTTCCCAGCTCGGTTCCTCTGCTTGGCCAAACCCTACAAATTCTTTTCTCCTTCCTTAGTGTCCAACTTCTCCTACAGCTCCTCATATGCCTTTTCCTCGGCTTTCGCCACATCCCTCTTTACCTGCTGCTGCATCTCCTTGGCACATTTTACGCTGGATGCCCTTCCTAGCGCAACCCTCCATATTTATCCGGGCTTGAGACCGGCACTAAGATTGACCTGACTCGTGCAACACGAATGGCCGGGTTACAATCCACTCAGAATGCGCTGCTTATAAACACCTGTAACCATAGTAACATCCAGTTCCAGTTTCATCCAGAGTGAGACAGCGATTGTACACCTGTTTCCTGATGACCTCACTGAGCTCCATGGAAGAGTTTTGCATGTGGTGGAACTTCTGTGGAGAATACGGGGATTTTCATAAACTGGTTGAGGCACAAGATGAATTTGATGAGAAGAAAACATTCGAATGAGAAACAGAACGAAAAACAGCACCAGGAGTTCACTCCAACAGCTTCATGAAACAAATAAATGTAATCTTCTGGCACGACTTTCTTCCTGGATGTGATTCGGGGCAGCAGAAGCCTGGATCATTACCTTACCCAAACTGCTCAGACATGTCCCTATAATATGGATTGAGTGAGAATCTATGCCATGAAGAATCCATGATAATGACACTGAAATGGTGGTCATGCAAAATGCAGCAAATAACAGCAATCAGTCGGTTCTATTCTATTCACAATTTTCCCAGCATTCACTCGCAAACGTGTCATCAACAGATTCCCGGCTGATACGAGAGCGATTACAATGTTCTATAACGATGCTTTGGAAACCTCTAAATAATACAGGACCGCAAAAGATTACTTATCGAGCGTGGCGCTGACACCGGAGCATGTGCGGTCAATATTTCTGGTTCGGAGGAGACCGAAAATAAGAACGCTTTTAAAAGATATTTTTGAATGGATCTGAAATGCCCTCGCTGAATCCTAAATTATTCTTTTGTAGAATTACATAAATATTACCAAATATAATAAGAATAGAAAAAAAAAAAAACCACAAACTCGTCCGCTTTATTATTTCCTCCTTGGTCTAGGATTAGAGAACTGTGTGTTCTTGCATGACCTGTAAAAAGGATCATAGTTTTTTTTTTTCTCCTCTACACAATACACGCCTGCTTTTAATGATAAAGAGGCTGTTTCTCGTAGATAACCTCCAAGATCACTATGTGCCTTCCAGTTGCCAAAGGGAACAGACTGAGCAGAGACGCAATCCGGATCTTTCTTTTGGTTTTTTTCTGCACAGTGAGACTGAATGTGGACTTATTCAGCTCAGAATGTAGTCGACCTTAAAGCCTGGCTGCTTGTTCATGCATTTGTTTTAGGGGTTTTTTTTTTTTCACTGCTAGGGCTGCAGAGCCTCTACACACACACACACACACACACACATGTACATATGCACAGTCTTTCTTTATAAAGCATAACTCTGATGAAGCAGTGGTGCATCTATTTACTCACAAAATGGCTACTGAGGCAAAAAGAGCACAATAATACAAGGTTTAATAATCCAGCAGTGATGTAAATAAATAATGCTGGCTCTCTGGTTTTATTGTGGGGTGTTTTTTTTTATTATTATTATTATTTATTTTGTATGAAGGACAGTCGAATGTACATGGACATGGTGCAAAGACAAAGCTTAAGAGTCTTATTTATTTATTTCACCATTAGAAAGGGAAAATGTTTGCTTCAACCTGCCAGTGAATGAAATCTGTCCTATAATTAGAGGTTTATTACTATCAAGAAAATGCTGATTTACCAGTCTATATATATATATATATATATATATATATATATATATATATATATATATATATATATATATATGTGTGTGTGTGTGTGTATGGTTGTTCTTCAAAATCTTACCACAAAGTTGGAGACACACAGTTGTATACAACGTCTTGGGATGCAGGAGCATGAAACTTTCCCTTCATTTGAAAATGCTCCTGTGGATTGGTTGGATTTGGTAGAAGATCTGCTATAGAGCTCCAACCCTACTGAACACCTTTAAGATGATTGTGAACGCTGACTGCATCCCAGGCCTCCTCATCTTCTCACCTACATCACTACCTGTCTTTACTAACACACTTGTAGCTGAATGAAGCTCCACAAAATCTAGTGGATTTTCTAGTGGATCAAGTGGATCTTTCCAGAAGAGTGTAGGTTTTTATAAGAGCAAATTGAGACTAAATGTGGAGTGGGATGTCTAATATTATAGATACATATATTATATATACATATCTTTCCATAAACCTATATACACACTCTTATCTTATCTTATATTTCATTTATAAATGAAAATCCAATGCTACTGCATTTAAAATCATCCTATCAATTGTGACTCACATTTTTGGGAGAAGCACCACATGGCTTAAAAAATGGCTGGTTACCAGTAACCATGGCTTGGATATTAATCTGATTTCGCACTTGAAATGTAATAATTAGGTTTTTTTTAAATATAAAACAAAGACATTCAAAATTCATTCAGACCCACAAATGGCCAAAGTCAGCACTGTGTCGCAACTTTGAGACGTCTACATCTATAAAAAGAATCAATTGGTTTTTTTTCAGCATTTTGTGGTTTAATTCCAAGCCATTTGTCTCGACAGATCGTCTTCGGTTCGCAAATGTTTTACGACGATCGCGCTGATGGACTCGCAATTTCCTCCATATATTTTCACCAGGATTCCAGTCAGGAGATTGTGGAAGTCGTGTTGAGTTATTGTGACTGTGTGTTTAAGGTCCTTGTCTTCTTGAAACGTTTATCTTCATGACTCTTCCCTGATTCGATTTCTTGGCTGACGAGATTAAATTCCCATCAAATGCATCCTGGTTCGTCTGTCGTCTGTACGTGTTTTTCATCTATGATACTGTTTGCAAAGAAAAATGGGGGGGATTGAGATGTTTCCACCACCATGCTTCATTGAGGGTCGAGTCGAGTGGTGTTTGTCATTTCAGTTGGTAAAGTACACAATAAAACTAAAGAAAACTCCTCCAGGCCTGAGGTGACTCACAAGTCTATAGAGTGTTACAAGACAATTGTCAGGGATCCACCAGCCTCGCTTCTCCTCAACACCCGCCCGCACGGAGTGAGTCTCCGTCGTACTAAGTACTGGCACCTGGCATCAGCCTAGGATCTACTGTCCCGCAAATCTTGTGGATCTAGCCTTTCCCCTGGCATTCTATGGATCTACTACCCGAACCTTCCTAAAGGACTTCCCGGTTCCTAGTGACTTTCCCGGTACGGCACCCCTAGCCTGTATCCCCGATCACCTCTCGGATTACTTCCCCCCGAGTATTGCCTTTAAGTGCTCGTTGTTCTTCTACTTCATTAAAACTCAAAATGCACTTTGGTTTGTCGGCCTGACAGCAATGCAGAAGCTGGTGAATATGGGTGTGGTCAAGCAAAATATTAGGTGGCTTTGCTGTTGCAGAATGTGCTCTAAATGTTCCTGAAAAAGAAAAAAGTTCTCCCAAATTTTTCTTCATGATTTCCAATGTTCTTACAATCTGAGATCCGAGGCAGTGATGCAGCAATTTAGCTCCCAGGCAGTGATGCAGCGACACCAGCTCCGTTAGTAAGAAAACCCAGTTTCTTACATGTGTAAAATTTTCCGTTTACTTTAAGCTATATATTTTTTATTTCGATTAGTGCATTTTTAAATATAAGTAAATAACAGAAGTAAACATAAGCAAGGAGAAAATTAAATCAATTCAAAGCTACTTTGAGGAAGGACATTCATATGCAGTGATGTTGGAGATGCTGCAGTATATCATGACATAAAGATTAGTTTGTACACTTTTACACAAACTTTCCAGCTTTCTCCTGCCTCTAGACTGTTGTACTTCCTGTATATCTTGAATGACGGGTGTCTTGTCCAATGATCGGTAAGTGTTCCATTCAAAAACTATACCTACCTTTTCCCGCTTTGTCTGAATTGTCGATGTGTTTGCCGATTTGTTATTTTGTTTTCGGATTTGTTAGTGTTTTCTAATTTGTAAATTTTTGCCCTTCTAAGCCACCGTAGGTTCCTTTTAACGTTTTTTTCCGCATGCCATCTCAGGGAGTTTTACTTTGCCACAGTCGCCACTGGTTTACTCATTAGGGACAAACTTAGAACTATAAGGAAGAAACCCATCATCATCATCCTCAACACCAAATGTCCATTTATTACAGTTCCCTCATTGTTACGGTGCGCAGTGATGGGCGCCTAAATGCAGCCTGTGGTCCTGAGCTAATGTAATAGACTGTTGATATTATGGTGTTGGTGATACTAATAAAACCTTTCTTACTCCAAACATGAACCGAAACCTAAACCTAAAAAGTCCGATTTTTGGTCCCACCCAGATGAGGATGAATTCCCTCTTGAGTCTGGTTCCTCTTATGGTTTCTGCCTCGTGCCAGTTTTTCCTTGCCACAGTCGCCACTTGCTCGCTTATTAGGGATAAACATACAATTATAGGGAACAAACTTATAAATGATTCATCTGTGTAAATCTACTTTGAGACATTGTAAAAAGTGCTATACAGATCAAAATAAATTGAAATGAACTATTTTTGTTTTGTTCTGAACAGACATCGTCCCAAAGCAGCTTTACTAAACCAAACTGATAACACATACATTTAAGTGCTCCAAATAAATCCCTATACTGTATGTTTATTCCATATCCCTCCCTGAGATAGCATAAGAAAGAAACCTTAAGAGGAACCGGGCTCAAAAGGTTCCTCATCCATAACACCGAATGTCCATTCATTACAGTTCCATCATTTCTAAAGTTCACTGATGAACCCTTCAATGAAACTAACTGTTCAAAACAACTGCAGCCTCCAAGCCGTTGTAGCAAACTGTTTATATTAATTACAGTCTAAATCCATCTTCATGATTCTTGAGTTTAACGCTCAGCAGCACCTTTATAGATCTTTAGGCTGGTAATGTGGAACCGTCCTTAGCAGTAGCAAGTGGTTTCCAATTAAACAGAACGACTTAATCCTGATTGTATTGTCTTTTCGTACACATTGTTGGATGTGATGGTAAAACATACACTGGGTATTTGACTAAGATATTTAGTACCTGGATTTTTTTTTTTTTACGTATTACGAGAGAAGAAATTGCATTTACATACAAACTACTGCACGCCAGCTTGACCATATTGTTTGTCTTGATTGATTTTTTTTTTTTACACCAACTGCAAAGACTTACATACAAAATTCATGATGAACAGACATTTTGGAGCTATAAAAACGATTCTCTGGGGAGCCCAGAAACCCAGACCCCACCAGTAAATGCATAGTCCCTGGTCCATCTATAAATCTCCACTGACGCCCCTGCAGTGCACAATGGGTAATGTGGAAAACTTAATGTTGCCGTGCACAAAAAAGAACACTCTGCAGGTTTAGACAGGAAGAAAAGGGTTTTTTTTCCCATCGGGAAGCGTTAAAATAAAAACGCTGAGCAAAGAACATCAGATGAAGAACCATGCAGGAGCCGACCATAAACCTGCAATGAGATAAGAAAGTGATATTCAGAGCTTTCAAGCGTGTGTAATGCGGCTTTTTCCAGGAAACAAGTTTCTGCTGTTTTCACGTTTTTAATATTGGTGTTTAACGGACACTTTATTAGGAACACGAGGCTCAGCACTAACTCTGGGCAGGACTCAATTCTTCACAGCATGGACTCCACAAAGTGGTGCAGACGTTGCTGGAGATTTCTCTCATGCTTTGCATCTCCCACTGTGTATTTATCAGATAACTTAGATTTTTAACACCTCAGAGCGATAAAATCTGCAAATTATATTACGCCAACCAAAACCCTTGGAGATCTTCACTACCTGTGGAGATTTTTCTGCTTAGCACAATATTTAACCTGCAGAAACACGTCCAGGTAAACCAAATTCAGGTATTTGAGTAAACTAGATTAGTGAGAAACCGCATATTTTTACATTTTGATTCACACTGTTAAAGTTATAAATGCGTCCCTTAGATGTTCAGTAGCCAATGGAAACTACCACAATCCAAAAATTTTGATCGGGTGATGGAAGAAGGTCGCTGATTTGTATTTCATGAGGTGGCATGTTCTCGTTCAGGAAATAACCTTCAGAAATACTAAACTGTGACCATAAAAGGACGTAATCTGGTTGGCAACTATACAGGATTAATACATTACACAATAATGCATTTATACTTAGGTACTAACTCCCCTTTATCCAGAGCAACTCACAAAAAGTGTTCTGGAGTCTCCAGCAATAAATAAAGACACCAGAACAGAGAAGAGTCTTAAAGCAGGTCTTCTTTAAACCCTTAAAAATGGTGGCACGAGTTGAGCAGTGATGAGGATGGAGGGAGGGTGGTGCAGTGTGCGGGTGATATAAGTGCTGTGAGGTCGAGGGTTACTGGACTATTTTTTTCTTTGTAGACCAGCATCAGTGTTTTACACCATTACACAACATTTTTACACCATATACAACTACAACATTACCTGGCTACACTGTTACACTATTACAAAATGACCCAACAAAATTATTTCCTAATTACACAACTACACCATTACATCATTACACAACTACACCATTACATCATTATACAACTACACCATTACATCATTACACAACTACACCATTACATCATTACACAACATTTTTACACCATATACAACTACAACATTACCAGGCTACACTGTTACACTATTACAAAATGACCCAACAAAATTATTTTCTTATTACACAACTACACCATTACATTATTATACAACTACACCATTACATCATTACACAACTACACCATTACATCATTACACAACTACACCATTACATCATTACACAACTACACCATTACATCATTACACAACATTTTTACACCATATACAACTACAACATTACCAGGCTACACTGTTACACTATTACAAAATGACCCAACAAAATTATTTTCTTATTACACAACTACACCATTACATTATTATACAACTACACCATTACATCATTACACAACTACACCATTACATCATTACACAACTACACCATTACATCATTACACAACTACACCATTACATCATTACACAACTACACCATTACATCATTACACAAACACACCATTACATCATTACACAACTACACCATTACATCATTACACAACTACACCATTACATCATTACACAACTACACCATTACATCATTACACAAACACACCATTACATCATTACACAACTACACCATTACATTATTACACAACTACACCATTACATCTTCACACAACTACACTATTACATAACGACATCATTACACAACTACAATATTACATCATTTCATAACTACACCATTACATCATTACACAACTACACTATTACATCATTACACAACTACACCATTACCTGGCTACACTGTTACACTATTACAAAATTACCCAACACAATTATTTCCTTATTACACAACTACACCATTACATCATTACACAACTACACCATTACATCATTACACAACTACACCATTACATTATTACACAACTACACCATTACATCATCACACAACTACACTATTACATAACAACATCATTACACAAATACACCATTACATTATTACACAACTACACTATTGCATCATTACACAACTACACCATTACATCATTACACAACTACACCATTACATTATTACACAACTACACCATTACATCATCACACAACTACACTATTACATAACAACATCATTACACAAATACACCATTACATTATTACACAACTACACCATTACATCATTACACAACTACACCATTACATCATTACACAACTACACCATTACATTATTACACAACTACACCATTACATCATCACACAACTACACTATTACATAACAACATCATTACACAAATACACCATTACATCATTACACAACTACACTATTGCATCATTACACAACTACACCATTACCTGGCTACACTGTTACACTATTACAAAATTACCCAACACAATTATTTCCTAATTACACAACTACACTATTACATCATTACACAACTACACCATTACATCATTACACAACTACACCATTACATTATTACACAACTACACCATTACATCACTACACCATTACATTATTACACAACTACAACATTACATTATTACACAACTACACAATTACATCATTACACAACTACACCATTACATCATTACACAACTACACCATTACATCATTACACAACTACACCATTACATCATTACACAAACACACCATTACATCATTACACAACTACACCATTACATCATTACACAACTACACCATTACATCATTACACAAACACACCATTACATCATTACACAACTTTACCATTACATTATTACACAACTACACCATTACATCATCACACAACTACACCATTACATCATCACACAACTACACTATTACTTAACGACATCATTACACAACTACGATATTACATAATTTTATAACTACATCATTACACAACTACACTATCACATCATTACACAACTACACCATTACCTGGCTACACTGTTATACTATTACAAAATTACCCAACACAATTATTTCCTTATTACACAACTACACTTTTACATCATTACACAACTACACCATTACAATATTACACAACTACACCATTACATCATTACACAACTACACCATTACATCACTACACCATTACATTATTACACAACTACACTATTACATCATTACACAACTACACCATTACATCATTACACAACTACACCATTACATCATTACACAACTACACCATTACATCATTACACAACTACACCATTACATCATTACACAACTATACCATTACATTATTACACAACTACACCATTACATCATCACACAACTACACCATTACATCATTACACAACTACAATATTACATCATTTTATAACTACATCATTACACAACTACACTATCACATCATTACACAACTACACCATTACCTGGCTACACTGTTACACTATTACAAAATTACCCAACACAATTATTTCCTTATTACACAACTACACTTTTACATCATTACACAACTACACCATTACATCATTACACAACTACACCATTACATCATTACACAACTACACCATTACATTATTACATAACTACACCATTACACAACTACATCATTGCATCATTAAATAACTACACCATTACATCATTACACAACTACAGTATAACCCATAACACCACCACTAGCACCTGAAATGCTAACACAAAGTAAGTTCTTGGAAACCACAAGAGTTCATCGTGTTTCAGGTTGGAGTTGATGTTGAATGTAAATGTGATACGGTTAAGAAATTCAGCTCCAACAACACGACAGGGGTCCAAAATCCACCATGAACTTCTACATGAAACACCAGATCAAGAAAGGTCTTCACATTCTCCTGAGTTGAACATCGCTGAGAAGTGTAGAAGATTTGGATCTGTTCTGTAGGGGATAGTGCTTGGACATGACCCACTATTACTTTTTGGGCATGCAACCGACAGCATGCGTTTATTCTCATTCTACGTCATCGGGACCCTTTTTTTTTACTTTCTTTCTTTGGCAGCACATAAATTTCATGTTCCTGGCTGCTTGTGTTCTGCACCAGTGAAAGTCATTAATCAGTCGTCTCCACACGCAGTCAGAAGTCCCACACGCTCCGACGCCTCGCCACACACTGTACGCTTCACCACAGGGACCTGGATGCTCATTCCCGAGCCTTCGAGGGAACATTTCTGTGATTTATTCTTGAGTTTGAGTATCAGGTGTTAACAAGGCTCTGGTGATCTAGTGTGGCCTGGGGAAAGATCCGGAAAACCTTATTCACTGTGGGCTGCAGCTCTACTATTTTTAATGCTTATTTTATGAACACACACAGTCTTGTATTCATATTCAGTCAGGGACACATCATTTTAATATTTCTTCCAGTCATATGTGGTTCTTCCCCACACTGTTACCACCCATTCGGAGGCACACACTTGTAACAGGCGTCTTTAGAGGTGAGAGCATAAAATTTTTCGCTTTACTTGAACTAGGAGACCCAAACCTGTTCCAGCATGAGACTGACCCTGTGCACAAAGCCTGCTCCATGAAGATACATGGGTTGGAGTGGAAGATCTCCTGCAATACAGCTACCAATCCTATTAAACATCTTTGGGATGAATGTGAATGCTGACTAAACCCCAGGCATCCACACCTACATCAGTACCTGACTTTACTAACACCCCTGTGCTCCACCCAGTAGAACATCTTCTCAGAAGAATGGAAGTTATTAGAAGAAAAAAAGGAGACAAAATGTGAAATGAGATGTTTAAAATGAAGCACATAGCGATTTTATGGTTAGCTGTACACAGTTATAGTCATAAAAAAATTTTTATATATATTTTGTAAATGTATATAGAATGAAGAAAAATTTTATATATATTGTATAATATATAAAAATATATTTTAAATAATGTATTCTAAACATTAGGTTTGCTATTCTCTTTGTTCTTTCTGTTTTGCACAAAATAAACAAATTTAAAACACGATTAACATATTAACCAGTGTTTTTATTTATATTTTTAATTTTAAATTTTTTAAAAATTTTATTTAATTTTTTGTCTCCCAAACCAAGAAATCATAAATTAAAATCCTAAAAGAATTCACTTTTCATAATTCACTTTTTTAGTTAGTTTCAATACACACTGGAATTTTTTCACATACAATATTTTATCCTTTTCATTTCCACATGGTTTTCTTTAAGACGCATTCATATAACCTTTAATTTTGAGAATTTTTAATCCATGCTAGGGTTAAATAATCGGATTGATTCAGAAAAAGTTTTTTGGTCTGTAAAGAAGAAAAATAAACTCAACGCTGCCTGAAGTGTTCATTTGCTGCTACACATGAGGATGTTTATTGTCAGTCATTCAGACAGTGTGACTTGGATCCATTGTATACAGAATGATAAAAAAAACTGCTCTGAAGTGCACTTCATCTTCTTCTGTAAACTCGGTTTATGTCCTGATTTAGAGCGCTGTGTTGTTACTCGGCGAATAGAGCCGTGTGACATGAAAGAATGGCTCACACAAAGCACAAAGTGATAAAGGAGCAAACATCACAGTGCTTCAGTACATGCTTTATTGAAATACATTTACAGATAAAAAATAAATAAAAAAAGAAAGAAATAATAATAAAGCATTTATTTGCAGAAAGTTTAACATCAGATGTAAAATATTTGAAGTCATGTTTTGAATCTGACACAGTGGAGCTACTTTTTCTTTATAAACTGACAAAAAAAAAAGGCACCTGTCCAAAAATGCTAAAAAAAAAAAGTGAGCAGGAGGCAGCGTGAGTTCTGCCCTAATGGCTTCTTCTTTTAGCTCATGTTTGTTGCAGTGCTTATTTTTGACCACTAGGTGCAATAACCCAAAATGAAAGCAGGCAGGTGGAATGCTACTCTACAGAACTGAACTGTACCAAACTCACACACACTTTCACTCAACTGTGTGTTACAACCTGAACTCAAGCATTTCACCTTATACACATTTATGTTTTTAGCACCACCCATATTATATTAGAATCATATTACACTGTTTAGATGCTGTTCTGCACATTTTGATTGCTGTTTTTGCACATCATTGTGTTGATGTTTACACTCTTGTACACAGTTTCCTCCTTTGCACTCTTTGTACTGTATAACATATTATACAGTTTGTTTACTGGTCGGCACTATTTTGTGTTTTATGTATTTGTCCCACACTGTCTTGTGTTGTCTGTCTACACTGTCTCTTGTCTGCACTGTTTGCATTCGGTTGCACACGATGCACTTAATCTGGTGAGGACACAAACTTTAGTCCTTATCTCTGTGTCCTGTTATGTAGCTCTGTGTCCTATTGTGTAGCTCTGTTTCCTGTTGAGTAGCTCTGTGTCCTGTTGTGTAGCTCTGTGTCTTGTTATGTAGCTCTGTGTCCTGTTCTGCAGCTCTGTGTCCTGTTGTGTAGTTGTGTGTCCTGTTATGTAGCTCTGTGTCCTGTTATGTAGCTCTGTGTCCTGTTATGTAGCTCTGTGTCCTCTTATGTAGCTTTGTGTCCTGTTGTGTAGCTCTGTGTCCTGTTGTGTAGCTCTGTGTCCTGTTGAGTAGCTCTGTGTCCTGTTGTGTAGCTCTGTGTCTTGTTATGTAGCTCTGTGTCCTGTTGTGCAGCTCTGTGTCCTGTTATGTAGCTCTGTGTCCTGTTATGTGGCTCTGTGTCCTGTTGTGTAGCTCTGTGTCCTGTTATGTAGCTCTGTGTCTTGTTATGTAGCTCTGTGTCCTGTTATGTAGCTCTGTGTCCTGTTATGTAGCTCTGTGTCTTGTTATGTAGCTCTGTGTCCTGTTGTGTAGCTCTGTGTCCTGGTATGTAGCTCTGTGTCCTGTTATTTAGCTCTACGTTGTGTGATGTCGCTCTATGTTGTTTTTATGTAGCACCAGAGTTCTGGAGACACGGTGTTCCATTCTACTGTGTACTGTGTCCGGTATAAATGGTTGAAATGACAATAAAAGCTGCTTGACTTGACTTGTCTCACTCGCTGAAACGTAAATAAATAAAGAACTTTTTTGTAAACAGAGCGAGTCTTTAGCAAAACCTAGAAGGCTCCTCCACCCTAACAGCATTTGGATAAGTTAGCTAGCTAGCTCTTTATATACTGTTGATAATGCAGATGGCGTACACGTCAGCGTTGTTAAGTTCTTTTTTTTTTTATATATTACATTTACTCAAGTGAATTATTCCTCACGGTTAGTGTGTGTTGCACTCTTTTCACCAATGTTTCACAGCAGGAAAGCTGAAGGAAGGAGATGCTTGGTTTCACAGAGCGTAGCATAGTCCTCGTTTATGTCTTTGCTCTTTCATTTGAACCAGCATTCTGATATCCAAGGACTGGGTTTCTACAAACACGTGTCTATTTTTCCTAAAAACGCTGCAGAATCATTTTTTGTGAACATTTTTCTACAATCTACTATAATCCCCACACCACCATCACCCCCTCAATAAAACCTAAAGCTGTTCTTTACATTTAAAAACCAGTAAGATTACATTCCATACCTCTTAATGACATTCCGGAGATGGTTTCGTGAGACCGCCATACAAATGAGGTTAATGCAATTCCAAGTGCAGGAGAAGATAAAAAATATTACCAGGCATGGTGGCAAGAGGAGCAGTTTTTTAAAAGAGGAAGGATATTCTACATTCCAGTTCGAAGTGGTGTCTATTCGGCGTGATCAAAAGTTCCGTCTCATTCTCTCGTTTTTTTTACCTGTAGAGCATAAATAAGATAGATCTGAAAAAGGCCCTGGTGGTAAATGGAAAAACGACACCATTTGCTTTCTGCAGGAGTCGCTGTTTAATGAGTCAATTTTTTTGGCATCCTGTGATAACGCTTGCGTTCGGCAAACACCGGCCGCAGTTCACAAAAGATAGACAGGGATAGAAAGGTTTTAAAGGTATTACCACCTAATGGCCTCCATTTCTATTTCTATACTCACATTTACTGTACGCCTTATTACGCCATGGCCGCTTTGCCCAGTACCTAGAAAAAAAGGAACTTTTTAAATTATTTGTGCCAGTTTGGAAATCTTCACTGGAGTACTGACCTCCTTCTGAATAAATTCTGCACAGACAGCAAATTGTTCAGACATTTTAACCACTGAAGGCGTCCCTTCACCGTCGTTTCAAACCGCAGGTTAAAAAGAAAACTGTGTGTCCTAGGAGGGAAAAAAAATTAGTTCTCTTTTATTTAGGAAAAAAAATAGATTCATTCAGAGAGCAGAAGCTGGGTCGAAGAGCATCCTTCAGCAGGGAACATCATTTACCAGCTCTCCATCCTAAAGAGATCTGGGCTTTCGTTCCTCTGTATCCTGTCTATCCGACTATACCTCGCTCTGCATCCTGAATTCTCTATTGTAAAAGGAAAAACGTTCAGTGGCCCAGATTCAACCAGGAGAATAAACAGCGAAGGGAAATATCTGCAATGTTCACCCTTTTATACAGTCTATTAATACAGGGCTTGAAGGTCAGCGGCAGGTTGTGCAGAGCTCGTCCTTACTACAACAGCTGAGCTCCACTGAAAAAATCCTCAAACGATACATTTTAAATTCGGTTAAAGTACAAATTCATTGTTTTGAGTGGGCAATTATTTTAAAAATAAAATGTGATATAGAGTGGTACCTTGATCTACGAGTTTAATTCGTTCCGTGGCTGAGCTCGTATCTCAATTTGCTCGCACATCAAATCAGTTTTCCATATTGAAAATACTTAAAGTGGCATTAATCCGTTTTAACCCTCAAAATGCCTCGGAAAACATCGGAAAACTCGTACATTAATGCACTCGTGGGTCAAGGTACCACTGTATATATATATATATATATATATATATATATATATATATATATATATATATATATATATATATATATATATATATATATATATATATATATATATGTACTCTTAAATTTTCTTGATTCGCCTTTCTAGATGTTGCACAATTGTTCTAGATTTTCCTAATAGTCCTGGTTACGATTTTTCTTTTCCTGCAATGTTAATTTCATCCTTGAGGGGGAAGTAGGGAGTTTCCCTACAGGAAGGTGTATCCTTCTGTATCTAAGGCACTACACTTACTCGGATACATTTGAAGACAGTGTTTTCATCTAAAAAATGCTTCCACACTTTTGTTTCCAGTCTTTTTTCAAAAGTTGCTCATCCACACTGAATCGTCTGAAAACTCTCACGTCCCTGTACTGCACATGAGCATATTACTGCAACATGAAAAAAAGCTACGTTTTTAAAAAGCTACGTTTTCCTTGACAGACAATGCTATAAAGGTGTGGATGGAAGAATAAATGGAGAGAAAAATGTGTTTCCAAATGAAAATGTATCAGTGTGGACATAGTTTATGAGTAAGCCTGTTAAAGCAAGCTAGCATGGCTAATGGTTGAACTCAAGTGCTGGAATTGAACAGAGTTTATGAGTTTGATTTTACTTCATGGATGTTCTGATTTGCAGTTTGCTGTAAATATTGTTTTTATAGCTTATATACACTTATATTATGTTTCTGCTCTTGGATTAATGGATTCCTCTGATTTGTATAAGTGACCAAGACGTAAGCATTAAACAATCACAGTATGGCGTGCTCGCTGCCAAAATTAAACTCTGGTAAAGTTATTATTGCATCAAGTGGCCAATCGTGGAAACTTCAACAAACAAGCACTATACATAGAAGCCCATTAGGACAGGAATCACGGTGCCCCCATACTCAGGGGAAACAAACAGTACAGTTATAACAGGGTTGCCATGGTTAAATCTTTACACAAAAGATTTTGGCTGGTTTAAAAATACTGTTCAGCCACCCAGATCATGTTTTTATAGCAGAAGATTAGAATTCATGAAAGTGCAGACAATGTGTGTCTGGTGTACAAAATCACTTCTGCTGTAAGATGTATTACAAAGATTTAAAGAAGGAAATGGGGCGTACTGAGCGGATAATGTCCATAGAAATGGTTGCGCTCCACACTGACCTTGTTTCCCAGACAGAGAAAGGTTGAGATAAACAAGTTAATTTGTTATATTTCGGGTTAGGATTTTTGGTATGGTTTTGGAGATAGTAGTTAAGACATGGTTGTATCAAAGTTTTAAAAAATATCACCCAGTCTGTGTGAAAATAAGGCGTCCTTGAATCGATGTGAATATGTTTACCGACTTACTTTTAAATTAATTCCACACAGACGGCAAATTTCTCAGACAACTTAAGCCTTTTTTTAAAACAGCAGGTTTGTCAAAGGACTGTATAAACCTGGCAACCCTGGTTAATATGCTTGACATTTACATTTATGGCATTTGGCAGACACCCTTATCCAGACACCCTTGTTTCGACATTCCAATCAGAAGTCCAAGATCTGATCTATCCGTTCCCCTGGAATATTGATATCCTAAGAACATTAGGACTTATGTGAGAAACACTGTTCTATTGCTGTGTGGAAGTGAATCTGTCATACATTTCATACATATCTGTTACCACACTGGGAATGTTCAGGTCAATTATAGAACTTAACACCATTGCACTCAGTACTATTGCATCTCTCATACAGAAATCTGATATATGGCCATATATGTGCAGGTCACTACAATAAAGTACAACATAATATATGTGATACCTGATGTTGAGTTCCTCTTCAGGAACTCGAGCTGCGTCGAAACGCTATGGGGCGAGGGAATCTTGTGCTTATTTTAAGCATTTCTGCGATTAAATGGAGATGCGCCAAATACATAAATATAAATGCAGGGAAATGAGATTATTCAGGCTCTTTGAACTTGTCATTAAACTGCTAAATAAAAGAGCTCCGGAATAAAAAAACCTTCAGAATTGAATAATTTTTTGCTCAATTGCCACTTGATTTTTAAGTATTAAATACATTTTTAAATGACTTTGAAAGAACTGTTCATTTGCATGTTAATTCTGTTGTGTAATTGCAACGAACATTGAAAAAAATTGAAACTTGCACTTATTCCAAGATTGTGTTTAAAACTTACTAACTTAATGACTAACTACGGGTTAGTCAAAGAAACGTAGAAATCATAAGGACATAATCCTCGGTCTTGCACACATGCAGTAATACCAGAAAAATGCGTTGGCAGGCTATTCCCAAAATACCGCTATGCTCCTAATAGAAGCGCAACATATTTCATCCGTTAAACCCTGTAACAGACACTCTCTTTCATTAAAGCCTGTGTAAAGTTCATTAGTTTCAGTGTAGACTTATAGACCCGGCTTATTGACAGGTGCGGCTTATTCATGTTCAAAATAAAAATCTTTGTCAAATTCAGTGGGTGTGGCTTATATATGGGTGCGCTTTATAGTCCGGAAATTACTGTATTATAGTAAATACAAAGATAAATATTCTTTACCCATATACAAACATGTATTCTATACACATGTGTCATATATATATATATATATATATATATATATATATATATATATATATGTGTGTGTGTATTTAATACTGGACTGCGTATTTCTGCATTTTATCTACTGTAAAATACACCAACACCTTCCTCATGCTAACATATATATATATATATATATATATATATATATATATATATATATATATATATATATATATATATATATATACACACGTCTTATATTATCATCATTTCATCTTCTCCCGCTTATCCGTAATTCAGGTCGCGGGGGCAGCAGTCTAAGCAGATTCCCCAGACACTTCTCCGTGTCCAGGGACCGGGCTGTCAAGGCCCCCGCCTTCGACTGCTGCCCAATCCTCTCAGCACCGGTCCCTTACGGTCCCTCCTGCAGGTGGTGAGCCCACGGGAAGGCGGCCCCACGTCGCTCCGACATCACGGTCCTTGATTTATTTTTCTCGTAAGGGTCCCCTGGAGCATAGAGGGTTAAGGGCCTTGCTCAAGGGCCCAAGAGTGACGGCTTGGCGATACCGGGGCTTGAACCCCCGACCTTTCGATCGGTAACCCAGCGCCTTAACCGCTGGAGCTACCACTCCCCCTTATGTCTTATACTGTATGCTTAAAACTATCTTAAGCCTAATTTTTACTATTTTTTTTACCTTATTTTCTCTTCCCTTTACTGTTTAATATTGTTAAATGGTTAAGATTTTCTGTAGTTTGCTGTAGTTTGCCTTTAGCCTCATTATCTCCAAACTGTCACTGTACATATGACAAATAAAACTTGAAAACTAGCTGAACAAGGATACATCTAAAACTGTGTCTACATCTAAACCTGTTCTAAAAATGGCTTCTGGAATGTGCTCTCAACTGCAAATTACTCACAACAATATTCACTAGATAGCAGCCTATAGCATAAGTCACGCATGCTATCCGTTAGCTTGAAGCTTCTCGTCATTATCATCCCACATCACCAAAATCTATAGTCATGAGTCTGGAGCTGCAGTGCGAATCCATTTTATTATCTAATACAGTCGTTTAAATGCCCGAAGAGCTCCGCAGTACATTCACATCATGTCGTGAGTCAGTTTGATTCCGTTGCTCACAAATAACAATCGCGTAAACAAAACAATTAGCGTGGCTTTTTACTCTGGTTGCCAATTTTTCTTAAAAGGAAAGTAACGATTTAATTAATTTCATAATTGAAACCAACTCATCGTACCATCGCAGTCACATAATACATCCCGCATAATACGTCCCAGACGTACACGTCGCACGTAATTATCGCACGTCTCTGAGCAATCGTGCATCGTGTTCTGTGCAGGTGTACCCATAAAAATGACAAAGGCAACGGCAGATGTGGAATCAAATCGTATTTCTGGAAGCTTGATCAGTATGAGTTGTGGGGTCTTGTCAGGTCTGGTCAGGTCTGGTCTGAATAGCAATTTAAGGTTGACTTTAAATCCAAATTTGACCTTGCAAGGTTTTAGCTGTTACATGTAGGCAGGGTTGGTGTTTTTTTTTTTCTTTTATATTTTCACATTAGTCATAGTTCATATTTCAGATGACTTTTGAGTTAAAAAGCAGAGGGCGAGCAGGTCTTCTGCCCTCTTTAACTTGGGGTTGGAGGTGCTGAACATTTCCATGCAACGCTACATTGATTTTGCTTCATAGTCCACAGTGCTGGAGCAGCAGTTTACTTGTCACTGCAAATATCAAGCAATCACTGCTTCAAAGGTCAATGTTTTATGGAATGCTTAACATGTCAGAGAGATTACAGTGGCATTTCCAAAGCAATGGCATAAAGCCCATCAAATAAAGCTCTCAGTTCACAAGCCATGCAGAAAATATGCAAATACTTCTTTTCATATATATATATATATATATATATATATATATATACACAGCTTTTTTTATGCAAACCTGAATGTGATCGAAAGCAGCGGCGGGTGACTGTAGATTTCGGTGTTTTATTATGACATTGATAACCACATAACCTTAAAACAAATTGAAGTTTAAAAGCTGTAAGGTTTTGACTTTTCTTATAGGCAAGTATCTGCGTTGTAAATTCGAGCATGTAGCCACCCAGAGTACAGCCTAGAAGCTTGTTTTTGTGCCTTATATGAGATTTCGTGTGATAGGAAATAGTTGCTTTTTGTGCTAACGTCATTATCCAAGGTTGCCAAGTTTAAGCCATTTTTCCAGCTTAAAGACACGTCAAAATGACACAAAAGACCTGGAAGTAGTCCAAGAAATCAGGCACTATCCAATATCAGTGGTGGACAGTAAAGAAGTAAATGTAATTGGTTACAGTTATTAAGTTTTTTTTTTTGTGTGTGTATCTGTACTTTACTGAAGTGTTTCCATTTGGGGAAACTTTTACTTTAACTACATTTCAAAGTCAAATATTTGACTTTTTACTCAACTACATTTAATGAAATCGAGGATAAAAACGTAACAGCGAGTCACCAATCAGGATCGAGCGCACGCTCTGTTTTACACGTGTTCTGATCGGCGCTCGGTGCATCTACTGATCACCAACATACAGTTCAGCATCAGTTCAACATCAAGCAGAACATTTAGAGAGGAATAAATGATGAAGGAACTCCAGACTCGAACTCGCCACAACACACGTTGCTCATGATGATTGTAATAGAAATCAATCAGTGTTTGAGTCTTTAATATGATTCTATTAATAGATCAGTGTGCTGAGAGTCACATTCGAGTCTTTACACATAAACTGAGGTGATTAAATGAAGAATCTTGTGATAAAAATGATCATAGGAACATTAGAGTTATAATAATTATAGTACTTTGGATACTTAAGTACATTTGAAGACAAAAACTTGAAAGTTTAAAGGGACACTTTTACTGTTATTGAAATTACATTTTATTATTGTATTATTATTATTTATTTACATTTGCAGACAAATACTTTTACTTTAAGTGGAGTCACATTTTACTGAGGGGATCTTTACTTTAACTCAACTAGATGATTTGTGCACCTCATCCACCACTGCTCTAACTCTACTAATAGTTGCAATATATGCAAATGTAACAAAAGAAATGCTTGTGTAGATTATAGACACACTGCCTACGCTTTGCCTTCGGGGGCAGAAACTCTTTAGCTTTCATTCATATTTCAGAAATGCATGGACATGGAGATGCGAATGTGAAGTTAATGAAGATTTGTTGAATGTACACTGGATGAACAATAAAACTACACTAATACTGGGACACCTGAATTCTATCAGACGTCTTTAAATGTGTTATAATGAAATTTTCCCTGGAGACCTAAACCTGTGCGCAAAGCCAGCTCCATGAAGATATGCTTTCTTTAGGTTGGAGTGAAAGATCTCCTGCTATGGAGCTCCAAGCCTCAACTAACCACTACAAACTTTCTTTCAGCTTCTCCCATTAAGAGTCGCCACAGCAGATCATACGTATTTGTGATCTCATGTTCGATTTGGCACATGGATTAACGCAACCCTCCCCATTTATTCGGGCTTGGGACCGGCACTAAGAGTGCACTGGCTTGTGCAACCCTAATGGCTAGGTTCGGTTCCCTGACCGGGAATCAAACCCGGGCCGCGGCGGTGAGAAAGCGCCGAATCCTAACCACTAGACCACCAGGGAACCTGCAGCTGAATGAGCACAAGTCTCCACAAAAACTAGAGGAACATCTTCCCAGAAGAGTGGCGGTTATTATAACAGCAATGGGAGACTGCATGTGGAATGGGATGTTCACAAACCATCCCATAGTTTAAAAAATACCTCTACACTCTATGGACAGCAAATGAAGTATTATTGTGTCTTATGAAAGCTCTGAGTCAGTAATGAGATTCATGATTTCGGAGCGAAAAGCAGTTGAGTCATTGCACTCGACCTCGAACGCGTCTTTAAAACTAATTTCCAGCGATTGCGCTCATTAAAACCCAGACACAAAGATTCAGTGTGTGACAAAGGTCTACAGATTCAGCCACTGCTGCTAGACTAGCAATGCTGTTCCAATAAATGAGAGGTTCTTTGCAGGAGGTCTTGGTGAGCTTGCCAGAGTTTTTTTCTCTCAGCATGCTGGCTCAACAGCTCCTGCTGAATAATTGGATGGAGGTGAGAAAAACAACGGCTTGACTTGACCAGAAAGGACTGAAAGCTGGAACCAAATGTCCACACATATTGCCAAGATCATCAGGTGCTAACGATCTGCATGAGACGTTTGAAGTTAAAGAGGACCATAGGGCTAAGAGGCTTTAGAGCGGCCTTTTTTTGAACGACACGCTTTTAATTTAGCGCATAGCAGAATTGATGAATAGCGTACTTTCCGGTGTTAATATATGAGTCCATAGAAAGCCTGTGCAGTTACGAGTCGAATATTTAATCTCGAAGCCTTTTTGGAGAATAAACAATACATCAGCATGTCTAAGACTATAACAATATTACTTCTACATTTCATTTAACACCGAGTCAAGCATGAATACGTGTAATTGAAGGTTTAGCTGATTATATGATTGTTCCACATGCGTGGAGATTATTGTGGGGATTCTGAATCATTCTCGAATGAAGTGGAATTTGTCAAATGAAAGGAAAAACGACCCGAAGATGAAAAAATAAACTGGAAGTCATAATTACGATCCTTATCAGCTATGCGAGGTGATGTCTGTCATATCGCTCGCTCGCTTTGTAGTTGTGTGAAGGGCTTTTGAAGTGCACGGCTCGTGAAGATTATTCGGCGCGACAAAAGCAGACAAGAGACACCGAATTTAATTACACCTTCCTCGGATTCCTGATCTGTTTTAATGCGCGGTTTGTAAAAGGCACACGTGATTCCTGTAACCCAATAAACCCAACTTTCCTCGCAAGTTCCAGAACAAATCCAGTCTCAAATGCATGAGTTAGTACTCTGTAAAACCTCCTGTATTTGGGCTTAAATAAGTCTTAGGAACACTCTGTAAAGTGATTACGCATTTCTTGGTGTTCTTCTTAATACTGTCTTAAGAACATCTGCATAGACTATTATCATTCACATTCCTTCTGCTTGATAAACAAAATATGAACATGAACATATTAATTAATAAACATAATTATCTAATTAATGAATTATAAATAATAAATATAATATAGCGCTCTCCGTGCCACGAGCAGTCTCACGTGTAGAAACAAACAGCACTTGGTGTCAGTGGGTCGCCTCTAGAGGCTGCTCTCGTAATGACAGTAGACCAGAAGCCGGAAATACTATCCGTAATTAGGACATCTTGTTTTACATTTATAGCATTTGCCAGATGCCCTTATCCTTATCTCAGTTGTACACGTGAGGAACTGGGGGTTGAACTCACCTCCTCCATACCAGAAATTCGACATCTTAATCACTGATCTACCACTTTCCTGACTTTTTACATCCATATGTGGTTCTTCCACATATGGATGTAAAGTTAGGGGCACACAATGGTATAGAATGTATTTGGATGCAGTAGAATTAAAATGTTCCCTGTTCCAGCCTGTCCCAATGCCCCTGTGCACAAAGCCATCTCCATGAAGATCTGCTATCCATGGGTTGGAGTGAATGATCTCCTGCTATAGAGCGGCAAACCTATTGAACACCTTTGGGATTGAAGATAAACGCTGACTGCACCCCAGACTGCGTCATCTCACCTACATCAGTAGCTGACTTTACTAACATCCATGCTTGTGGTTCCACAAAATCTAGTAGAACATATTCCCAGAAGAGTGAAGGTTATTATAATAGCATATGGGTAAAGTGAAATGAGATGTTCCCCCAGTCGAGCATCCACAAAAAAGGTTTTCAATATAGTGTATGTTGAAATAAGTGTCATTAAGGTTCCTGGATATTCTTATGTTTCTGGTAGATGATCTAAGCCTCGATCTACAGACCTTTCTGTTTTCACTCACAGTACTAGCCAGTTCTCTTTCTCTATATGAAGATTCCCTTCATTTAAGCTCCATGAACACATGTTGTAACATGACTTTTTAATATAAGTGTCCTAACATAAGATCCCCAGCCTCCTCAACAATGAACATGTTTGAGATAAACTGGAATCACTTTCTGCCAGACCTCTATCCCAATATTACCTGATCCCACTTATCCTTCACAGAAGAAAAGGGAATGAAGGAACAACTGCATATTAATGCTCATGGTTTTGATGAGATGTTCAGTGGTGAGGTCTTTCGCACTTCCTTTTTTCCGCCATACAGTGCAAATTACCCATTTATACTCACATACACAAACATGGCCATCGTGGAGAGTTATAGATATTTCCTAGTATATAAACCAATTTCTTTCTGAAAATGTAATTTCTCACATGCAACTCGGACCTTATCAAATAATATAAAATGGTTCCAATTACAAGTTTCACCCTGACAAACCGAAAACTTTGTTATTATGGAAATAGGCATCTGTTCTCAAAAAGTGCCCTTGCTGCAAGTGTGAAAAGTCTTTCCAGATGGACTGTTTCCATTGTAGGCTGTGCCCAAGGCGAGACTATATATTTTTTTATTCTGTGAAGACAGTGGAATTGAAGAATGTTTGCAAAATTTGACTGTAAGTGCTGTAAAAAAAAACACATTTCATCCTAAAGCAGAGCAAATAATCGTTTATTTGATCATATTCAAGCTAGGTGAAATTTCTAAAGAAATGCATCTTGGGAGAAGCCTGTCTCCGAGGCATGTTGTGCGCATAATAAAGTGTCATGAATTCAGCAGAATGTTAGCTCAGGAGATAAAGTCATAAATAAGTTAGGTGGCTGCACTGGTCTCACCATAGCCACAGATGGTGACCTCCTTCCAAGCAGTAAAGGACAAGCTAATGGCCAAACGTATCATCCATTAATAAGTATCTTCAAAAGATGTGGAACTAGTAGGCTGTCTTGTGTTATTTACTTCAACTGTTTTCTCGTTCTCAAGCTAGGTGGCCATTTTGTTTTGGCCTGGCTGCTCGGGATAAGAAGAGCCAAATGAGGGCGGAATGCATAATCAAAGGTGGCTTTTTTTTCTCTCCTTATTGGGTTTTGTATGACAATATGCAAAGATAACACGGAGGCAGAGCAGTCAGGCAGATAATTGCTGAGAAACTAATTAGCCAGCTACTCAAGGACAGCTTGGGATGGAGAGATGGAGGGAGGAGGTGCTGTGTCACCAAAAATAATTGGATAGAGAATGCCTGGGAATGCGTTGAGTAAACAAGAGTGGAGGAGTGAGTAAGCCTCGGAGAAGAGAAGGACCCAGCAAGGTTGAAGATTAAATAAATTAATGAGAGGGAGGGAGTGTTGAGGGCCATCAACAACACCTATGTCTGCGACTTTTTTATGAGACTTGAATACGCTCAACCCCAATTACTCACCTTGATTGCAGCTAAGAACGACGGCGTGGTTCGAGACCAGAAGGAGGAGTAATCATTTAAAACCCATGCCGATGTGGCGTTGTATGTTTTTATTGCAAGGAACAGCACATTCAGCGACAATTCCAATTTTGAACTTATTACTAAACCACATACAATGTTTTTAAACTGCTTGACGTTTACCCACTGCCTTCTTCTCTTTTTTCTTTCCTCATTTAAAGTTCAAGAGATGAAATGAAATTTCACAGCTTGTCATTAGGAAACCACCAAAGGTCAGTGTCCAAAGCGAGCTAACTGGAGAATCCTTCCATATTTAATACTTGGTTACTGAGGATGTGGGAGCTCAGTGGTTGAGCTCTCTGGGTTGCTGGTTGGAAGGTTCAAGCCCTGGTTTCAAAAAGCTGCTTTTCTTAGGGCCCCTGAGCAAGGCCATTTGTGCTCAGTGGTCCAGGGATGATGTATTATGTCTGTCCCTACTTCCTGACATCGTAGGATATGTGAAGGAAGAAATTCAATGTGCTGTAAACATCGATAAAGAATGTTATAGTATTAGGCATAGATAAAGTGAAGCATTTGCTACAAGTGGCTACAATAGAAACGATCAATTAAACCAGATTTCAGTGTGATAATCCACAGCTTCTGATTTTTCATTGGGAATCATATACTGGTGGTCTAGCTAAAGAATTGAAAACTTTCTTAATTGAAACTCACTTCCACCAACGCCGTACTCAGCATCACCGAGTGCATGGCACTTGGGGCGGAGCCAGATTCGATCAGCTGGAGGGCAATTGTCGCCTTGAGCCTCCTCGAAGATGCAGAATGTATAGCTGTGCATCTGCATCTGCAAATGCCTCTGTCTCTGTTCTATCTCTTCCTGTCATTTCTTTCCTTGCCAGCACACTCACTCGCTCATGGAAACATGCGTTTGCCCTCCAGCACGGTTCTCAAGCCAGACTGCAGCCAAGAAAGAGAAGCGCTACAGTATGTTCTGTACCTCTCGAGCACTTTCCTGACCTCACTATACCTCTGGCTGCTCTCTTCATCCACTTTTTTTTACTATCACTCTCTCCCTCTATATCTCACTTGTCTAGAGTGCTAAATAATATACCCCTCAGAGATCAATCTTTCAACCACGAATTCACGCTTCAACCCTTTTGCTTTTCCAACCAAATCGTACCACAGTGAGCCGAACGCCATCTTATGACACGGCGCTGAAATTAAATGCTCCGGAATCTTCTGTTCAAATCAAGACTGGATCGTTTTTAAACATTCCAATGGCACTAGGAATAATAAGATTCAGCGATTTACATCGCTATAAAAGTTAACAATGTGCTGCAGCAATATAAAAAAGTGTGCATCGGATAAATGTTTGGCATTTGCATGATATTGAATATATTTGCATCAGTAAAAAATAATTTATTTCTATATAATTATCAGTAGATGTGCTTTACTTTTATTATTTAGAAAATGGCCAATAATTTGTGACCGATATTTGATCTGTAGATCGATTTCTCGTCGCTAAACCATTTCTCCAGCGCGTTCTCTCGGTGCCGCGGCTGCTACGTGAATATGACGCGCCGCAACACTGCGGAAATCGATTAACATGGCAGAGGTAGAGCTGTAACTTCCCGCAGATACAACAGGAGAAGAACGTCTGGGTAAAATGTGGGAATCGTATCGTATCAGTAGCTGCTTCATATGTATCTTGAATGTATCTATCGTGGCTATGCATCGAGATGCGAATCGCATCGGCCTCAGTTATGGGGATGCACATACATAGAAGGCACTTGTAAAAAAAAAAAAAAGGTTCCTTCCAGAATTATTGGCACCCTTCTATAGAATGTGTAAAAATGATTCCGTAAAAAGGAAACTGTTCACATTCAAACACTGGAGATGGTTAGAGATGAATAAATAAATCCTGATCCTTTCTTTTTGAGGGATATTAGAGAAGTTGTTTTAAAAATGTCATTAAACTCTGCTTTTTAAATAGCAGACCTATTTTTTAGCAAGTCCCACACACCAAAAATTGCTTATGCACAGTTTGCTATTTCTAACAAGTCTAATTATCATCCGGCAGCAAACTCGACCTGGGCACATGACATCCTGAAAGTGTTGCCGGAGAAAAAAAAAAAAAAGAATGCAAAAGGTCAAGAGCTTTACTTATCTGCATAAAACACATCACATGTAATTGCAGATAAGTAGCAAATTAAATGTAGGGGAAAAAAATAAAATTGAAGTCTGTATTTTCAAGTTTTCAATTAACGCTTTTGTCAGAGAGGGTCTCGAGACCTGCTCTCAACACCGACATGATAAAATGAATAATAATAGGGATAATACTCGATACTCATTTCCTGACTCATTTCGATAATTGACAACCTTTTAGTTGGGGGGGGGGGGGGTCACACAATTTGCACCAACATTCTCCAACATAAACCGGCGTCTTTACTTAAACACACCAGTTAATCATTTTATCTGAGCAAATGACTCAGTTGTGGCCAACAGGCCATCTGACAACGACAGCTTTTATGAAGTGCCTTTTAGTTCTATTTTAATCGCTGTTTAAATCCGCACCAGCTGCGAGATGCACCATAAAAGGACGTTCCCTCCCATTCGGTTGCGATGCATTGTTAAGGCTTAATATGGCAAAGAAATCCATTTAAATGAACATCGTTCGGAAAAAAATCTAATTTATTTGCACTTTCCAGAGAGTGTGTGCCTCATGCAACGAGCTTCTCAGACAATGGCAGCAGTATAATGTATAAAATCATAAAGATACAGGGTAAGAACTTTATGTTCTCAAACAATGGGGGATTCCTGATGATTTGAGAATAGGGAGGTCTTTATGATATCCATCGGATTTTAGTGCCAGATAACTATTGCAGAAAATCCTGACATTTGTTTGACATTTCTAGAGATTACCCAGAGTGGTGCAAAACACAAAAAACAACAAGTGGGTTTTTAAAGGCTGAAATTCTTTGCTGATAAGAGAGTTTGAAGGTAAACGGCCAAACTGGGTCACAGGAAAGATTGAGCGAGTGACTATACTTTACAAACCTGATGAGCAACAAAGTGTATCAAGATATCAAAATGTAAAAGAGATCAGCTACAGCAGCAGCAGACCACATTGAATTCAATTCATTTTTATTTGTAGAGCACTTTTAACCCTGGACGTTTCTCGAAGCAGCTTTATAATTTATAAGTTATAAGAATATATAAGAATGTATACATTTATTCATTATACTTGTAAGTTTGTCTCTATTAAGCCAGACAGTGGTGACTGTGGTGAAGGAAAAACTCCCTGGGATGGCATAAGGACGAAACCTGGAGAAGAACCAGATTTAAAAGGGAACCTCGTCCTTAACCCCGAATGTCCATTCATTACACCTCCATCATTGTTGAGGTGTTCATTGATTGGTGCTTAAATGTAGAACTGTCCATGCAAACTGTGGTTCTTAACAAATTGTTGCAGATTGTTGATATTAAAAACAATCCAAATCCAACCTTAAAGTTCTTCAGTCGCTCAGTCACTTCATGGATCTTTAGACTGTAGCTGTGGAACCATTCTCACACAGAGTGATCTCCAATTGAAGAGAATTGTCCCATTGTATTTTATTTCTGCTGACCAATAAGTCAAATCTGATCTGACAGTGGGCACTGACTCACATTTAATCCCACTCATTTAATAAGCAGTGGGAAAAATGTTTGTAGGTGAGTTCGTGTTCACTGTAGACCTGCTATCTGGTGTCTAGATAAGGACGGGTTTCACTTCTTTTGAAGGTTTCCTCCTCACATCGTCTCACCACTGGCTCCCTCGTTGGAGGTATAGAGACAGGTTTATTTATTTTAAATGTGTAGTCTCTGTAAAGCCGCTTTGGGACAATGTTCAGTTTTAAAGTACAAAATACAATTAAATTGAACACATTCAAAATTGTGTGGTAAAAAGTGGTACGTGCACTAGATAAACAGACCAATTAGTGCGGGTAAAAATGGACATGTTCCAACGTCAGTGCTGTAAATTTGGTAGAAAGAGATGTGTAATCAAAAGAAGCCATGCTGTGTGCAAACGCCACTCGCCTTCGAGTGGAGATCACAAGCACCTGATCAAAGCCTGAGACAGGAGCCAAAACCTTCATGTAAAAATATATTCAATACAAAATTATAAATAAACCAAAACGCTCTCTGTTTAAAGGTCTGTGTGTTCCGTTCATTCAATTAAATCTTTTAATAACAATAAAATGATAAAATAATTTAGTTTGAAAATATTACTTGCTCAAAATGTAACATTTTTGGATAGATTGGATGATAGATGAGATGTTAGATTGGATGTTAGCTTGGATAATTGATGCGATGTTAGATTGGATGATAAATCAAATGCTAGATTGGAATGTAGTTTGGATGTTAGATTGGATTAATGATCATATATTAGATTGGATTGAAGATTAGATGTTAGATTGTAAAATGTTAAATTGGATTATAGAGCAAATGTGAGATTAGATGTTAGATTGGATTATAGATTAGATGTTAGATATGTTAGATTGGATTATAGATTAGATATTAGATATGTTAGATTGGATTATAGATTAGATGATTGATGGGATGTTGGATTATATGTTAGATTGGATTATAATTGACTGGATGTTAGATAGGATGATAGATTAGATAATTTATTGGATGTTCAAATTGATTATAGATTCGATGTTAGATTTGATGATAAATTGGATAATAGATTAACATTAATGTAGATTAACATTATATACCAACAGCACAGACTCGTGTCATATTTTATTTACTTTATTTTTCATTCTTCAAAAGGTTGCTTTTTTTTTACCAGATAGCAGAGGAAAATCAGCGTCACCCCAAGGTTTTTATTTTTTTCTTTTATTGTAAAAATAACTCATCTGTTTGAAACATTCAGGACTCCACTATGCGCAAATAATATAATCATCTGAAGCATAAAACATTGACATGCAAATACAAAGATATTCCTTCCCACACATCTTAGAAATTTTTACCAGACCATCTATCAAAAAGAACGTGAATTCAAGCAGTCTGTTAATGAGAAAAACATGGCTACGTTACCAAGCACTTTCATTCCTATAAAAAAATAAACACACACACACACACACACACACACACACACACACACACACACACACACACACACACACTATATATATATATATATATATATACACTAAATGCTCTTTCCCCTCACTATCTTTCCGATCTTCTCTCATCCTATGTTCCTTCACGATCACTCCGGTCTTCAAATTCTGAACTTCTATGTGTACCTAGATACCGTTTATCCTCTGCGGGTGGCAGATCCTTTTCTGTCATTGCTCCAATACTATGGAACTCCTTACCCATTGCACTCAGAACCATCACCACTTTGACTGAATTTAAATCAAGGCTTAAGACCCACCTTTTCAACCTCCACTATCAGTCAATGCATATGTGTTAGGAGTCCTTCATTTTTCTGAAATGTGGTGTATGTTTCATGTACTATGTAGTGTTCTATCTCTTGTCCTGTATGTTTTTGTGTCTGTGTTTGTCTCTGCTATTAACTCATGCAGCTGCATGTGATCCTTCGTCCTGGGCAAATGTCCGACGAATATGTTTGTTTATGTATGTTCATTATATTTCATCTGTCTTGATATACTGAAATATTGTACCTTGTAAAGCGTCCTTGAGCTTGGGAAAGGCGCTATATAAATTAAACTTATTATTATTATTATATATATATATATATATATATATATATATATATATATATATATATATATATATATATATATATATATATATATATATATATATAGTCACAGTGGGTTACAGTTTTTAATAGTTTTTAATTGTGCAGAGGAAATGGTGAGTACAGAGTCAATAGCGCATTAGTGCTATAACAACTATTGCACAGTAGCTCTGAAAAATCTCATCTTTAAATGTATCCCCAAGTGCAGTCTCCAAAACCATCAATCACTGCGATAAAACAGGCTCTCATAAAAAGAAAGGAAGACCAAGAGCTACCTCCGCTGCAGAGGATTTTTTTATTTACCAGCTTCAGAAACCACCGATTTACACAAATCTTCAGAGAGTTTAAGTGGCAGAAATATTTCAAGATCTACTGGTCAGAGGAACATCAAGCAAAAAAAACTTTCTTGGGCCAAGAAACAAAAATAATAGACATTAGATTAGTGGAAAACTGTCCCCTGATGTGTTGAGTCCAAATTTAAGATTTTTGGTTCACAGTGTCTTTGTTGGACGTGCAGAAGGTAAATGGACGATTCCTGAATGTGTGGTTCCACCATTTCTTTTATTTTTTATATTTGTCACATTTAATGATTTAAACCGTTAAGTGAATTTTAATATAACACAAAGATAACCTGAGTAAATACAAAATGCAGTTTTTAAAAGATGATTTTATTTATTAAGAAACAAAAACTGTCCAAACCTGCATGGTTCTATGTGAAAAAGTAATTACAGACTAGAGGCTGGGCAACAATGGCATTGATGGGAGAGAGGGTTGGCTCCTTTCACCCTGGAGGTTTTCGTGTCTGCCATTGCAGCCTGTCAGCATAATATTTAGCATTATGGAGTTTACTAGTGAACTAGGCAGCCAATTAAATGGTTACGTTTTGTCTTAAATGTTAATGTTTTGGAAGCAGGAAAAATGGGCGAGTTTCGCAAATTGTGTCGTCCAGACGACTGGGTCAGAGCATCTCCAAAACTGCAGCTTTTATGGACTGTTCCCAGTCTGCAGTGGTCAGTATCTATTAAAAGTGCTCCAAGGAAGGAACAGTCGTGAACCGGCGACAGGGTCGTGGGCGGCCGAGGTTCAATGATGCAAGTGGGAAGCGAAGGCTGGTCCATGTGGTCCAATCAAACAGACGAGCTCCTGTAGCTCAAACTGCTGAAGAAGTTTATGCTGTTGATGCTCGATGGGTCATGACTGTTTTAGTAGCTAAATAGGAACCAACACAATATTAGGCAGGTGGTCATAATGTTATGCCTGACTGGTGTACAAGATTGTGCAGAGGATAAGACATCTCCAGAGGATCACATACTCAAATAACATGACAGTACAACAAATCTGGAGAGACTTTGAGCTTCACGGTGTTTACACGCCACCATCTCTATCTTTATATATACAATATATTATATATATATGGAGGTGGTAGCTTAGTGGTTAAGGCAGTGGACTTTGTATCTGAAGGTTGTAAGTTTAAATTCCAGCCACACCAAGCTGCCACCAGTTATAGCCGACGAAAGTGAATAGGAACGGTTGAGCTTTTGCAGAAAAGATTGCTGAGAAGATTTGTGTGATTACTTGGAGCGGAGCAGCGAAAATAAAACCTTTCTTCACTGAGAAGATGAGAATGATGAAAGAATATTTTAACACTTGAGCATATGGGATTTATGTAAACTGTTATGTAACAATGACAGCGGCGTCATTTATTCAGGATATCGCTCTGAGGATCAGACACGCTCCCGAGACAATCTGGTTTATATTACACTCATGGAACTGTGCTTAAGGATATGATCGTGTGTCTGGGAATCCAACTTCTGCCTCTCCATGTTTGAAGTTCAATCCTGATTCTTGATCACAAAATCCAGCACTTTCTAGGAAATTGTTTAATGATCCAGTCTATTCTAAACTTTCTTTCGGCTTCTCCCGTTATGGGTCGCCACAGCGGGTCATCCGTATTCGTGATCCGCATGTTTGATTTGGCACATGTTTTTACGCTGGATGATCTTCCACACACTTCCAACCCATGGAAAGCAAATCTTCATGGAGCTGGCTTTGTGCACAGGGATATTGTCATGCTGGAACAGCTTTGGGTCTCCTAGTTAAATGGAAGGGAAAATTTCATGCTCCGATACACTTCAGGTGTCGCAATACTTTTGCCGCTATAATGTGTAAGATTTTTTTTTTTTACATTTGCTGATTTGTGTTGCTTTCATATAATTGGTTAATCAAAAGTCACATGACTAATCTGATCTAAGTAAATCTAAGTTTTTCTAGGAACAGATGCGTGATACACAAACCAAATCTACATTTAACCCTTTTAACACCTGAGCCACCAATCATCTCATCGCATAACAATAAACAACTGTGCCATGCAAATGAGAATAGATGGTACTGTAGTGTGTGTGTGTGTGTGTGTGTGTGTGTGTGTGTGTGTGTGTGTGTGTGTGTGGAGGATAATGTTTTTCTTTTTCACACACTGTAAATTTTCATCCAAGACGGCTAAGATTATTTCACTGCGATGTCACAAACTGATCAGGAAACTCATCTCGGTGTTACCAGTCACGTTTTTTTAAACTAAACCAAACTGATCCACGGCTTTGATCGAGCTCCCGGCTGTTTATAAAAAAGGAGGGATGAGGTAAACAGGAAAGTATTTTTTCATATAAAATATTGATTAAGTTGCAGAAATGAGCAGTTCCCATTGCATGCTGGGAGGAATATTGATTGAGGGATTTGCATGTCTGTCCAGATGTTGGAGGGAAATGTATTCGATTTCCAGACTGGGCTTTCCAGACTGCGCCCTGTGGTTACGGCCCTGAGGAGCTGTGGACGCGATCTCATGGTCCTCATAGTGATCAAAATCTTTTCCAGAATACTCTGTTCAAGACTCTGCTACACACATTTTGTTATCCTGGTCAGGGGTTTGGTGCACTAGCAGGTCACATTTACAATATCCAGAGCATCTTCTAATTATCTCATTTATACAAATGAGCATTTGAGAGTTACATGCCTTTCCACTGGGCTACAACATCCCTCCTGGTTCATTTACAGAATCTGGCAGTTGCCTTTATCCAGAGTGACTTACATTTATCTCATTTATACAACTAAGCAGTTAAGGGCCTTGCTCAAGGGCCCTGAACTAGCAGCTTTGGCGGTGGTATAATGTGAACTTTTCGACAAGAAATCCAAAATTTTAACCACACTTGAGGGCCTTGCCCTTGGTGGTATTGGAATTTTAACTCATGACCTTTCAATCAGAAGTTCAACATTTTAACCACTGGGCTACAACATTTCTCTGGGTCCAGGTCACATGACCATAACATGAATATGTGTAAAGTCAAGTCAATAAGTAAGCGATTGATAACATTTACATTTACGGCATTTCGCAGATGCGCATTTACAGAGCTAATTACAATTGAGCTGATTAGGGTTAAGGGCCTCGCTCAAGGGCCCACCAATGGCAGCTTGGTGGTGGTGGGATTTGAACTCACAAACTTTTAATCAGAATTCATTTCAACCACTGGGCTACAGCATCCCTCCTGGTCCAGGTGCATGACCATAACGTATGCTGTTATCCAGAGTGACTTACAATTAAACAGTTGATTGTTAAAGGCCTTGCTCGAGGGTCCAGCAGTGACCGATTGTGGTGCTGGGATATAAACTTTTGACCTTCCAATCCATAGTCCAATGCCTTAACCATTGATAAGTTTGCTCATCTGTTTATGTGATAAAAACGAATCGTATTAAACTGTCAAAAGGAATATCTCTGAAAATACAATCCCTAAATGAACACATTGACCCACAGGCATGCCCAGCTAATGCTAGTAATAAGTGCAAAATGACAGGCAACCAAATTGGGGTGAGAAGAAGGTCTTACTGTGAAGAACTGTGATATAAAAAAAACATAGATTTCTCATGTGTAGGTTCTGCACGTTGAACAGCAGCAGCGGCAGCAGCAGTATGGATTAGCAACAAACAAGAAGCCTGTGCTGTTCCAAAATCAATGATCATAACTCATAAAAATGAGCAATAACATTCAACGCCTTGTTGCCCTTTCGGTAAACGCGGTGTGTTGCTTCTTTTGATATACGAACCAACAAAGGGCCGATACAATATGAACGTCGTGAATGTGTGACATCACTAGCTTTTGCTAAGAACTAACAAGAGCTTCTTTCTAGACTGAATCATCCACTGTCTCCAATATGACATCATATAGGTCATCACTCGGTTGCTAAGAGTAGAAGGAGGAGGACACGGTGGAGGAGGAGGACGTGTTGGTGATGTAGATGTCATTTCATGTCGCTCAGCGTGGGAGAGAAGAAGACGGCGAAGCAGAAGGGCGGTGACGCTGTTTTCTGACGAGCCCATCCATAATTCCGCAGGATGTTAATGAGGCCACCAGGCCAGTGATAAATGTCGAAGGTTAAGTCTGGAGGAGGAGCGTGATCCAAACCTTCACCAAAGTGATGGACAGGATGTTCCCTCATCCACAGTATTGTGCTCCAGCTCACTCTGAGAGCTCCATTCTGGCCTTCAGTTATTGACTGATTGTCTGCAGTGAATAGCAAAGCCTCCAGGACACCCTTTTTACGTCTTTCCGCCATGTCAGTTCCATCAAGCTCCAGTGCCATTCCTCACCGTTCATTTTCCATCAGAAGCATGCGGGAGACAGACACAGTGCCCTGCCCCCTGGATAACCTTGTAGCTTCGCCATTGAGGTGGATGGGATGTCACACTAAAAGGAAAAGGCTATAATTTAAGCTATATTGAATGGATGGGGGAGGGTTTTTTCAATGACACTTTCCTTTTTTTTAAAGTTGTGGGTTTGTGAATGACAGAGCCAGACAGAAGGTTTGGGAGAAGGTAAGGAATATTGATATGTTGGTGGGTGTATTATGATGCATTTTGGGACAATTGAATTGCACTTTTCCTGAAGAATATAGTTTCTCCATTTATTATTTCCAGCTTTTCGGTTCTGCATATGGATCATTCTTCTCTCTATCACACACAACTGAATACTCAATTCTGATCATGGCTATCATCGATTCTGACCCTGCACTCAGACTTTTAGCTTCCTAACAAACAGGGATATGTGAAGAAAGAAATTCATCAATCGGAAATGTACATGTGACAAATAAAAGCCTCTTTCTTCTAATGCCTTTTTACTGCAATGTCGGGTCGTGTTTTTCACCCCTAAGCCTTCAGTGATGTTCTATTCACCTTTTAATATCATCATTATGACATCCCATCTAAAAAAAAACATCAATATTGTAGAGAAGTGCAGTAGAACAGAGCGCTGGATCACACACAGGATCTCATACAGAGAGAATTAACATCATCACTAAAGCAAGAAACCCAATGAACACAATTCAACACGTCTCCTTTCACTGGAGCCACAACTGTATCTTCACATACATCATCTCCAGCAGAAGCATCGATATTCACCTCATCAAATCCAGTGTTGGACGAAGTAAACAAAGTATGTACTTGAGTAAAAGTAGAGATACAGTGGGTAAAATATGACTCCAGTAAAAGTGTCCTTTTAAACTTTCACTTGAGTAAATGTACAAAAGTATTTGACTTCAAATGTACTTTAGTATCCAAAGTACTATGATTTATTATAGCTGTAATGTTATTATTCAAATTTTCATAACAAGCTTTTTACTTACAGTTTTTTTTAGCTGCTTCGGAGCGTTTTCTCAAATCATCCTTAAAATTTGCAAACCAGTAAAGTGCAGTTTTCAGAACAATTTGTACAAACAGCACAACACACTGGATTTCTTTCAAAAGCCTGAACTTTTCTCAAAATCCTCAGGTCATCTCTTTTAAAAGTAAGTATTCGGGTCAATAAACATCTCATTCCCATCGAAATGAAAAGTCCCTTCGTCAGTGTTCACAAACAAAATCATCAAAACGTTTAGTCGTGTCAGTATGATGCTTTCAGGATTCCTTGATATAAACTATGGTTTGGACTTCATCTGACAAAATCTCTCTTTCTGTTTGGAATCTATGAATTTCAGCAGCACAAAAAAATTATTTATTTGATTGCATATTTGATTTATATTGATTGCAAGAGACCTGTATGTTGGTGATATGTAGAGACCCCCAAGCGGCAGTGGTGGTCCTAGCCTGAACAAGGCCCTGGGTGAACCACGCCGTGACCCCACGTCTCCCCCATTAATTCGTTTCAGCTTTCAAAAATATTGAATGTATAAATATCACCCTAAATGCATTGATTGTGCAATTAAATATGCATGTCATTGTGCACAATTAATCAATCTCTCAAAACCAAGAAACCATAAAAATCCTTAGTAAAATATCGCTGTGAGATACACACAACATCAATATCTGTATAATACTGTATATGTCTTTTCAATGAGTCGCACTGGAGATTCCTCCTTACTGAATTTAGTTCAGGAACTTTTCAGTACAATCAAAGTACATTTTTGCTTTAACCAATTTTTATCAATTTTTCAATGACCATCCAATCAAAATACGTGAAAATGCAGACGTTATCTGGAGCCTTTTATCTACCGTTATCTGATTGGTTTATTAAAAAAAAAAAAATTATACATATTCATGTGAATAACATTAAAACCTAAGTCTGTGATTGTGACATTTTGAGTTAAGACTGGCAGAGAAGAACTTGCTGGTCCTGACGGCACACCACTCCTAATTATGGAAGGAATCTTCTGTGTCAGCAAGATCTTTAGATCTCTGTATTAGGGGTCTTCAACGTTTTTACAGGACATGGACCCCTTAGGTGATAGAGACATGGGGCAGGGATCCCTGATACAAAATGTATCAAACACACCCACTGATATTAATAGAAATCAATCATATTACACTAATCATATTATGTTAAGACAATTAGAACTCTGTTGTTGTTGTTGTTGTTGTTGTTGTTGTTGTTGTTGTTGTTGTTGTTGTTGTTGTTGTAGTACATGCGTCAATGCCTGTACATTTTTAAATATATTTTCAAATCTTTCCAAAAAAATCTTTGCTATTTGTGTCTAATTGAATATGTTAATCTAAATAACTGTGTAAATCTTTTGTTTTGTAGTGTCAGATTTCCTACTCTGGATATTAAATTTGGTATCTTCTTTTTTTTGGCTTTTTAGAATCCGAATCATCGATATTGGTATCATGGAGTCGCATGTAGAGACCATGTAGGAATTTGTTATTGTGCGCTGCTGCTATAAAAATAAGAGAATTAAACAATAATATAAATAAATAAATAAATAATTAAAAATGAAGACATTATGGGGATGTAAAATTAGGCAGTGTAAATAGTAATGTAAGGGCACATGATTTGCAGTATTTCCTGAATAAGTCCAAGGGTTGCAATATAGTGGTCCTTTTTGATTTTATAAATGTAGCGTATATGCAATGAACAGTGTGAGGTTTATATTACTGTAATATGCAGGTGGTAGTTTAGTGGTTATATATACACTTCGCTTTTGATCATCATCACTGCACCCCGCAACATTGTATACCCGCCACAAATGGACATTCGGTGTAACCCAGATGAGGATGGGTTCCCTCTTGAGTCTGGTTCCTCTCAAGGTTTCTTCCTTATGCCATCTCGGGGAGTTTTTCCTTGCCACAGTCGCCACCGGCTTCCTCATCAGGGACAAACTTACTCATTAAGAACATATTTATTTTTAATCAACGCATTATCTGTGTAAAGCTGCTTTGAGACAATGTTCATTGTTAAAAGCGCAATACAAATAAAAATGAATTGAATTGAATTGAATTGGTTAAGGGGTTGGACTTTGGATTCAAAGATTGTGAGGTCATATCCCAGTCACACCAAACTGCCACTGATGGGCCCCTGAGCAAGGCCCTTAGCTGTTTAGTTTTATTATGAGATAAATGAAAGTAGCTCTGGATAAGGGCCTCGGCCAAATGCCTCAAACGTAAATGTAGGTCAGAAAAGATTGTGGGTAATTGGTATTGTTTATGAGGTCGGTTGTGAATGAAAGAAAGCTGTTCATGTAGCGTAAGGTTTCGGTCCTGATGGTAAGCAGCTTCCTGCCATAGGCAAGTGATTCAAAAAGTCCTATTTGCCCACATCTGGGTTCTGGAGGTGTACAGGTCGTCTAGAGGAGAACAAATGCAGCCAATTTTGGTCTCATGTACTGTATTTCATAAAATATATCATGCACTCTTTCTCACCACTTTCTCTCTCACTCCCTCTCTCTCTCTCTCTCTCTCTCTCTCTCTCTCTCTCGCTCTTGAATCCTCTTTGTTTTGTATTTAATCATGACTAAGGAGGTAGCGAGGCACCTGCTCAAATGCTAAACAGAGGTCTCTGTACCTTTCGCAAAAAGCTTCCACCGTCAACTGAGCCACGCTTTCTTTGGTAACAGTTAATTACAGTAATTCATCATAATTGCTGGCAAGCTACGTTAAAAGGCCGCTGTCTGAAAAAGCACCCGCCCACCAGAACCCTGCGACGACGGCGAAGTTGGCGAAGGCGACGTCTCCAGGAAGCGAAGCGCATATTGTCTGCTCACAGCGAACGGTTCACTAAATTAATTGCATTTTCACTCCATTAGGTTAAACCGGTTACATCCTGATAATGGCGACAACAAAGGACAGGACGAAGTGATGAAAGCGTGGCTCTTTAAAATACAGACATTTTCGCGATAAGACATGAACAGACACTTGCTTTACACAACTCGGCCATATTTCACAGAAGACAACATTATGAATTTTGTGCTCGGCTTTATTGAGTTATTTATCACATGCAAAAAAAATAAAAAAAACTCCCAAGCATATTTCGGCTGACTTGCACTAACATTTTTACTTTCATGTTCCTTTTTCATATTATTTTTCATACTCATTTGACCACTGCGAAAAAATATACGATTAGCTGTCAAACTTTTCACCCAGCAGTCCCACAAAATGATATTAAAACCAGTAAAAATATCCCAAATACAGTATACACAAATACAACTGATGTTTCTCTAATGTAAGCAAATGTAAGATCCGTTTCCAGACATTTTTTTGTACTTATTTGTTGGTTAATGTATTACTGATGATGATGTTCTTCTATTGTAATCTATGTTAATAGAATTTCTTTCATGTGTTTTTACCTAGAAAAAGAAATGAATTCACTGTCTGGGAAAAGACTGGAAAAGTCTTTTATGGTTTTTAATAGATACATGCATGTTCCTTTTGTTTTCTATGCAACAATCTCAAAACATTCAGCTGAAATATTTACTGTGCCTCTTGTAAAACTTGCTAAAGATGTTCTTCACTAGCTGGAGCTTTCTATCTTGTGATCCAGTTCATCCCAGAGCAGTTCAGTAGGATTTAGGTGCGGTAACTGGGCAGGTCGTTCCATGGTAGATATCACTCCAGACGTCTGTTTGTTCTCTAAATAACACTCACAGAACTCGGACGTGCGCTTCGGATCATCGTCTCGTTGTACGGTGCAGTCGGTTCTAATGAGCTGCAGTCCAGACGGAATCCTCACTTTTGACAGGCACTGTTCTGTATATATTTAATCTGGTCTGTGTTTGTTGTGTTTGTTCTTGGATGGTTGGATTCAGTATTTCTATTTAATTCTCCTCCTTTTCTGGAGCACCCCAATAACTTTTTTATAGATCATGACGCTGCCACTCACATGCTTCACACATAGGATCTGCTTTGAGAAAAAAATCATTATCCATCCATGACCCTGAGCATTACCTCTAAACAAATCTCATCCGACAAGAGACAAATAAATCTCCACATTATATATATAATATATTATAAGAGAAAATGGGAACTAAATATGGAATGAGAAGTTTAAGAAACCAAACTTATGGTTTACGTAATCTTTTGGCCTCAACTTCTCTTTTGGCCTTTAACTTTGCACGACAATGTGAACCAAACGTACGAAACTCATGAGCGATTTTTTGCTGATGACTCGGTTGAAAAGTTACAGTTCCGTGTCTTCTCCTGACATCCTGACTGTTTTTTTTTTCTGGGTGAGAAGAGAAAGTGCTGCCTCTACACATCGTGCATCCATTCTTCACCGGGTGTTGTGATTTTGATGCTGGCCAGCTGTTCCCCACCTCTTGCTTCTCATTGCTTGTATTAGTGCCGTAGCAGAAGGCAGGAGAGGTGGGGAGCAGGTGAGGCAGCAGGGATGGAGAAGGGATAATGAGAGCTCAGGAGATGCTGGAATGTGCCAGCACTGAGCCGAGCCTGCTCCTCTCTCTGACCTTTTAGCGTCAGGTTGTTTATTCTGAGCTTTTCACCGTGAAAGACAACACGGGTAGCAGACAAACATTACACAGCAAACAGACGGGCTGATAAATATACTGGACCTGGAATAGTGTTTTCTTCTCGGTGTGCAGAATTTTGGAATATGGGTTTAACTTCAGCTTTACTGAAGCGGCTGGGGGGCAATTAATTATTTGTACTGCCATGACTTGTCTTGCTTGTCCTCCTAGACAGGAGCACCACTGCAAATCAATAGAACCCATCTGTCTGATCTCCTTTACCCTATAATAAAAAGTTACTGTTCAGACAGGCGTGGTTTCTCCTAGGTTGACTCCGCCCCCATCCACATGGTTTAATCAGGATAATCATAGAGTCCAGTCTTCACACAAACCAGATTTTGACTCAGTGAGATCTCAATGCTTTTTCTAGACGTCAGAAAGGTGAACAATGAGCGTGAGATTGATTAGCCGTCTTATTTTGTTCCACGATGGCTAAAAGAGGAGAAGAAACTGATTTATCGCAGATACATTTACAAGACGGACTTTCCAAGAAAAGCTGGACATCTTGAGGAAAAGTCATCCAAAACAGTTCAAAGCTGTTGTTGAGCTTTTTTTTTTTATATATATATATACTTTTGCATACTTTTATATACTTTTACGTTTTTTTCCTGTAGAATTTGCACAAAAACACACAATTTGCCCTCATTTCAAATCCTGTTTTCGAAAACCAGAATGCACAGAAATAATGCACGGAAATTTCACTGAAAACGCCGGGGTGATGTGATGAGGTGAATATCGATGTTTCTTCTAGAGATGATGTATGTGGAGGTGCAGCTGTGGCTCCAGTGAAAGGAGACGTGTTGAATCGTGTTTAGTGATTTTCTTGCTTTAGTAGGTGATGTAACGCTCTGTTCTATTGCGTTTCTCTGTAAAGTTGATGCTTTCTATAGACATGGCGTCATAAGGATGGTGTTAAGAGGTGGATTGATTTCAGGTGGGACACAACTGAAGGCGGGGGGTTGGGGGGGGGGGGGGGTCCGCACGGTCGCCTTTGCAAGTCATGATACATATAGTATGGTCTTCACACAAACAAGATTTTAACTAAGTAGGATCTTTTAGAGTGGTGTCTGAGACGTCTCCATCAACATCATCGTAACACAATAAAAGAAATCCTACTAAGGACATGATGTGTAGAATGTGTGTTTTTGTGTGTTTTTGTGTGTGTGTGTGTGTGTGTGTGTGTGTGTGTGTGTGTGTGTGTGTGTGTGTGTGTGTGTGTGTGTGTGTGTGTGTGTCCAGTCCAGTCTTTTATTGAGGAGTCTGATGGGATGTGGAAAGAAACCACTGCCTTTTAAAGATGTCAAGAAGTTGAAAAGTATGTGTGAGGGGTGTGTGTGGTCAGCAACAATGCAGCATGTTGTGTAAATGACTACATTCGAGGAAAGAAAGACCCAGATGAGCCGTCCCCACAATCTGTTGTAGGGTCTTGCAAAGTAGTAATGCAGCTCTGCAGGATGCTCTCGATAGTTCTGTAGAATGTGGTGAAAATGGTTGGTGGGAGCTGAACCTTTTTTAAATGGTCATCTATCTGTATTTAATTAAGAAGATAACCAACCCCGCCTCTATCTTTCAACCAATTTCAATTTCTGGTGGAATTCTGGTTCAAAAGCCATTCGTGTGATATACGAGACGATAACGTCTAATGAATCGGAGTCACCTTTTAAAGTAGAAACCTTGTCATGAAGTAATAATGAATTATAACAAGTGTAATAGTTTTAGGGTTTAACATGGCACATGGAGGAATGGGGGGGACTCAGTTACATTCTCTGGAAATCTGAAGTTCAGATGCAAATCCATCACACTTGGCACTTTCATTGCAGACCCATACAGGAAGATGTATGCAGAGGCAATGGATCATTACTGAGACCTGGGAACTCTATGTGTGAGAGAGAGAGTGTAGGAAAGTGTGTGTGTGTGTGTGTGTGTGTGTGTGTGTGTGTGTGTGTGTGTGTGTGTGTGTGTGTGTGTGTGTGTGTGTGTGTGTGTGTGTGTGTGTGTGGTGTGTTTGTGGTGTGTTTGTGTGTTATCTTCATATACGAGCCTCAGAGTAATTAGCACTTGAGGCTCCTGGGAAAGTTTAGCAGATAGGTTTTATTTTTTTGCCTGAAGAGAGTAACTTTATAACGATTGAGATGGAGATTAGCGTCTCCCTTTAGCTACGTGCTCAAACCGAGCTAACTTACATTTTGCTCTTTTTTTGGAAGGCAGCAAAATTCTTTATTCACCAGCAGAAATCATAACGGATGTCAGAGAAAAGCGTTTCAGGTTCCGGATTTTGTTTTCGTGATTCGAGCGAGGTCAGGTTGTGTAGTCATGGGAGTTTAAAAAAAAATAAAAATCTGCTCTTACGGGTCACAGGGTCACGCTGTTGCTGTGTTGCTCATTAGTACATGATCATGACAAGGTCACCATGAATCCACAACAGACGTGTGGATAAACAGCTCGACGAGTCAGAGGTTCGTTCCGACGACGCTTCGGTTGTTCTCTGTAAAAAATACAACGTACCTCATGTAATTGACTCGCCGGTCGAGATAATGGTGTGCAGAGTTCGTACCGAGCTGCTGAAGTGACTGCTGAGGTGGTGTTTGTTATATAGGGTTGTTTCTATAGTAACAGATCATCCACAGGAACTCATATCGCATACACACCAGACATTTAACATTGGTACGTAATGAGTCTCCATTGTCAGTGATTTGTAACATATGGGAAAGTGTTTGGGACTGAAATGGTCTACTATAAATATAAGGCTGGGGAGGGAATAATCATTTATAGCTGCTATAACGTAAGTGAGATCAGGAACTAACAAGTCTCCTGTAACAACCAATGGTTAAAAAGTATAAAGTGTTGCACTATTATAGATTCAAACTAATAAATTGTAACTAACACATTTCAGACACCTGCTACAAGAAAATCTAAACCTTCATTCATTAACAGGGAATTTCTACAAATATATTACAAATATACATATACATATAAATACAAATATTACAATATATGACAAAATGGTTTCCATATTTACTTTTAAACAGACCACAATCATGCAAAGTACTGTAATTAGTGTTTCCCTTTTAAATCTGGTTGCTCTCATGGTTTCCTCCTCATGAAGTCTCAGGAAGTTTTTCCTTTCCCTTGTCACTACTGGTTCGCTCATTAGGGATACACTTACAGGGACTCATTTGTTAAAAATATCATTAAAATGTACATGCGTAACATTTATTTTCGGTAAAGCTGCTGTTAAAATGTTAAAAATGCTATAAAAGTAGAATTGAATTAAATAGATTTAAAGTGAATTGGACTGAATTGAATTATTGTTCAAATCAACATCCATCAGGGGCAGCAAGGCCAGAATCGCTGACTTACACCGACCAGGCATAATGACCTTATAACATTATGAGTGGTGAAGTGAAGAACACTGATGATCTCTTTACATTTTGTCCTCAAAGTTGACGTGTTAAAAGCAGGAAAAATGGGCAAGCGTAAGGATTTGAGAGAGTTTGACAACTTGGTAATGTCTGGACGTCTGCCGAGCCACTGTGTCATTTTACTTTGTTTCAATAAAATCAAATTTTAGCCGTCACCTCACGTATTGCCATAATGTATATAAACTGAACTAAATAAATAGTAACCAATCAGATCGCAGTTACAAGACGGGCTCTTCAAGAAAAGCTGAACATCGCCAGAAAAACAGTTCAGTTTACAGTTGTGAACTTTTTCATGAACCGTTTATACTTTTGCGTTTTCTTTCCCGTACAATTTGCACAAAAACACAATTTGACTTCACTTCAAATCTCCAGGAAAAAAGTTGTAAGTCGATCTGTATAAGGGCGTCTGCCAAATGCCTCGAATGTACTGAATCTCTCTATAATAGTGATGTTTTCTATAGATGTGGCATCATAATGATGGAATTAAGAGCTGGAATGATTCGGGTAGAACATCACTGAGAACCTCGGGGTGAAATATACGGAACATCATTGCAAGTCATGGTTTTTCGAGGTTTGCAAAATGTACAAAAATGAATTGAATTCAACTGAACTTTGATTGATAAGTGAATTTTCAGGGTTTTTATGGAACAGTTTTTTTTCCCAGCAGCATACGCTTTACATAATTGAATCCTAAACTGAAATTTTATTACAAGGTTACAGTTAAACTTTTTTTTTCTCTGTTACTTTTGAGATTTTTTTAGATGGAACACACCATAATATCGCCTTTTAAACATAATTGCCAATTTCCCCCGTAATACGGGGCTGAATGGAATATTGTCATCCTTGTACTTTCCAATTGATACTGATTTGTACGCCGTTGCGAGAGTCGAGGGAGTAGAAGCAAAGTAATGAGTCGTGTGATTACTTTTTCCAGGAAGTAATGAGTAAGGTGATCGCGTTGCGGTTCGAACCGAATCATTTATTAATTTCTAATGGATTCTTTTTTTCTTTGAGTAAAGCTCCCAACACTGCATTCTAATTAATCACACTTTCCCCTCTATCTCTATTTCTGCTTTACTTTCTTACATCAATGCCAATCAGGCATTGTGTTGGAAGTTGGGGTGTTGTCCGTTCATCCAGGATAAAGGTATTACATGAAACAACATAAATTGATACAAGCCCAGATCAGACACAAGACAGTACATGAAGTGCACTTGGGCAAACAACATTTAGTACAAGGAACAAGGCACAATGAGATTGTGAACACAGTGGCAGTGCAGCTTGTTAGGGCAAATAATTGTCCACATAATAAAGAATCCTGTGCATACAGAAGCTATTTGTGCAAAGAGCTTCAATGACTTTGTTTATTTGTGTGTATGTAAGACTGACACACCAGTACATAGCATGAAATGGTGGGAAAGTGGGTGGGGTTTCCAGGTGGAGTCGTTAATTTTGTTGAACAAGTCACTGTGCAAATTATTCCATAAATTTAAAACAACTGTATACAACCTGTAGAGTAAGAATCTCCAAAACTGGGGCCTATGCGATTCATAGTCACCGATATGATACATTGAAGATATATATAAAGCAGCTTACGATGCGACGCGATACGATTCTCCCCTATTACGATGCAGTGCGATTCGATTTCTATTCGATTCAACACAATACTATTCAATGGAAAAAATTCGATGCGGTCCAATTAAATATGGTACAAATAGTTTGCATTTATTTATTTGGTTCAGACAGACAGCAAATCATAAATTTATTTAAATGCCCTCTGACTTGGCTTCGTAGTGCAAAACAAACAAACAAATAAACTAAAATCTTTCTTTTCCTGTTCTGTCTGCTGGAAGATGCAGCTCTACCTCTGCCATGTTAATCTGTATTCTATGTGACTCTCAGAACATAGGTCATATTTACGTAGCAGCTGTTTATCGAGAACGCACTCGATAAACACTTTAGTGACAAGAAATCGATCTACATATCAAAGATTGGAGTATTGTGTATTTTTTTAGAAGAAGAAACGTCATCTTATGACTCATATTTTCTTCTTGTTTCCACTTGTATATTTTGCGTTTCTGCCAGACATCATGTCATGGTCATATATCGGAGCTCATCGCTTTATGAACGTCGTGTCCAGATTTCTTTCAGCTGGTGGGTTTGCACGGTCTGCCAAGCCCACAATGAGAGATGGGGCCTTGTCAGATCCACACTACTGTTCCACCTTGACCTGCTTTTGACCTGCCTGAGGGAGTGAGAAGTGTGTGTGTTTGTAAGAAAGACTAGTCTTACGTAAAAAAATAAATTATTCCCATCATGATCTAATACGTTCCTTAAATCCAGTAGAAATCGTATTGGAACGCTGGCACGGTAAACCTAAATCATGTTTTCATTACATCATAGTCGCATTCGCATGGCACAGAATAATACTTTAGACTGAAATACAGCTCAGAATCAACAATAAAAACAAAGCCGTCCTCCTTTTCCTGTTATTCGACATCTCGCTTTCCTTTTGTTGCCACTTTGCACATCAGTGAACAAGTTGAATAACGATTCAGTAAATATTTGCACCGGCTAATGTCTTCCTGTTTTCGTCTGATAAATAATACAGAGTATTTACATGCTTAGAAGGCAATTAGTTTGCCTTAGAAGCCTGCAAAGCCATCCTTGAGAAGAAAAAAAAACAAGGCAGTATTAATTATTCCTTTCTAAATTGGATTTGTGTACCCGACAACTAAAAGGAGAGGAGAGGAGGGAGTGGAAGGAATAAACTTTGAAGAAAGTCAGAATGGAGTGACTGGAGAGTCTGAGTGGGAGTGTCTAGCGATGAACCTGGGGGGAGACCGAGCTGTCAGAGGGGATGTGAATCATATCGAATTAGTTCCTCTATAGTCTCATTACAATGTCAGTTCTCTCTCGCTGTGATGCCAAGCCAGGCTCCGGAGACGCCGTGTTGCACAGTGGGAAACATGCAGGAAATGTCTGTGTGATTTGGCAGAGGTAGCGAGGATGATAATGAACCTTTCTATCCATAAGCACCAGTTCATATGGCACTTTGTGTCGATTTTTATTGTAATAGAAAGGAGAGCTGCCACATCACAGCTCCGGGGTTTGATCCTGACCCTGTAAGTTTTCCTTAAGTTTATTCTGGGTTCTTCGGTTTCCAAAAACATGCAAGGGGTAGATTTAATTGGTCATAGGAATGGAATGTGTGTGTGAATTAGACATTGTGTTTATTGGGACCTAGAATGGAATGAGTGGGCGAATGAACAGTGTTTATTGTGACCTTAAATGGAATAAGTGTGTAAATAAGACATTGTGTTTATTGGGACCTAGAATGGAATGTGTGTGAATAAATCAGTGTGTTTATTGGGACCTAGAATGGAATGTGTGTGAATAAATCAGTGTGTTTATTGGGACCTAGAATGGAATGTGTGTGAATAAGTCAGTGTGTTTATTGTACACCTGCATACTGTAAACATGTATGAAGAATTATTCAGCAGGTATTCACCAGTTATACATAAACATTGCTTTTGTTGGTTTCAATATTAAGTTGAAATAAGTCCTGATGTACTTCTATGTTTCTGTAGTCTAATAAAAAAAAGTAATTTCATTAACATCAGATATGAGCCATAATGTGACGTCAAAAAACGAAACGATCTTATGATATCGAGCAATACTCTCCCTCTTTAATTAATAAAAAAATACAGATATTAAAATATTGTGAGCAGAAAAATAAACAACAGATAAATAAATTCAGAGCAGGAGGTTTGGCTCGGACATGTTTGCTTTTTCAATTTTTTTCTTCTAAAACGTTCACCCATTAAATCAATTTTCTGAACTTCATTCCTACAACCGTCCTGCTGCTCCTTGCTGGTGGTTCCTCTTACACCCAGCTTTCCCTTAGTGATCAGATCTGGCCTGATTAGTGATGTGGAGAAAAACCTTGTTTGATTCATTTTACATGCAGATTATTCCTCACATATTTTGACAGTGGTCGTCTTAAAAAGTTTCTCTGCTTCTCAGCAATGTTCTTTTTCCGATTTAAAATAGCAAAAAAAAAAAAAAACCTGAGTTTAATTACGTATTAATATTTATCTCTCAAACGGTGATATACAAAAAAAATCTTACAAGCCCAGATCAGAGGTATATTTTTATAGGTTTAAACCTGCACCGTGTCATGTCATTTCCCCCTGCAGTGAAGATCAGGTGATCTCGTTCCCACGTTTGTATTCTGGCTCGGAAAAAACATTTCTTTATCCCTTTGTACGACCTCTACATTTACACGACTTTACCATGGTCCTGAAAGATTACCCTCGAAGCAATAAACAGAAATTCCCCACATGCGGTGGGTAGCGAGTCTCTTAATGAAACGGTCACAGGCAAAAATAGACATGGATTCCTAATGAGTGACACTGATTATTCTCCTGCACATTATAACATTCCCTCAAGTATAAATTGTCATTGAGTCAAGAGCAAAACGTCCACCAGGTCTAATGTAATGTGTTATTCACTGTGTGTGTGTGTGTGTGTGTGTGTGTGTGTGTGTGTGTGTGTGTGTGTGTGTGTGTGTGTGTGTGTGTGTGTGTCATTTGTGTGTTTTTGTATCTTCTTGGAGACTATACAGTGTGTCCTTACAAGGTTATGAATATCTGACAGGTTTGACCTAATGGAGACATGTGGCCTTTTAGTCTCTATTTTTATTATTATTTTAACAGAAAGTATAACTTTAGTATACTTTTAGTACTTAAAAAAAAAGAAAAGACATTTGGTTACTGTAGTTAAAGTTCAGGTGAGTTTCAGGTGCTGCACAGTGCTAATGATCTTAATTGAAATGAATATTGTAAATCCAAGGTCTTGACAGTGGGACCTCAGTTTTCAAGCTAGAGAACGTTTTCCATGAAATTTCCTTTTAGTACATTACATTGTATTCTTGGGTTTGTCCAAATTTCTACAGTATATAAGAAGAATTACAAATGTCTCTCCGATTGTAAAAGTGAAACTGTATCATTCAAATCATATAATTACTGCAATTTTGAACACAACTCATTCACCCTTTTGTTCATTTGCCTCCAGACTTAAAACTTTCCAGATTATTTTGCTATATAGTATTTTTCCCATTGGTGTTAGTCAAAATACCTTCCACTTCATTAGTTGGTCATTAGTGAGCTTTACAATTTATGGGGTTTTATGGGCATCACCAAATGAGTTACGTGGACATGAGCGGTGCAACAGACAAACTTACTATTAATCCAACTCTTGTCAATCAGAGCGACACCAAACAATCATGATCATCTGTGAGCTCATGTATGCATAAGAGGGCAGATAGTTGTTTTTCTCCCATGTGTTTGGATGGCTTCACATGTCTCAGAAGAAGAAAAAGGTAGAGCAGGGTGCTGGGGGGATTTTAAGAAGGAAAAAAAAGAGCAAACCGTCTACCAGGTCTAATGTAATGTATTATTCACTCAGTGTGTATGTGTGTGTGTGTGTGTGTGTGTCTCATATATTTGTTGTTGTCATATAATATGTTTTTGATCTCAATCTCTTGGATTTGGAAGAAGGAAAACAAAAAGCTTTAAATACAGAAATAGAAATAAAATAGGGATATTTGTTTTGTAAATGTCTGTAAAACTGCCAGAAATGTAGCTTAGTTAGATTCTTTTATGAAAATATTCACACACAATAATGGACAATAATCGTTGGATACACATGTATTTGCGTGTGTGTGTGTGTGTGTGTGTGTGTGTGTGTGTGTGTGTGTGTGTGTGTGTGTGTAGATGGGCTGTAAAATGAAAGTATCCTTCCCTCTCCTTATCTTATGTGGCAAAACACAAAGCAAATCAATGTCGGATTCTACCGGGACTGTATCTCCCCTTCAGCCAGTCTGAACATCATCATTAAACCAGAGACCTGCTATCTCACACACCTCTGAGGCGTCTGTGGGCCTGAACCAATTAGAGTGCCCTCTTTATCTGAAATGACCAATATATCAGTCTGTGGACTTTGAATTGGCTGTGCGGCGAAGCTCATAAAGCACAGGGAAGGACACAGGGAAGCTAATGATTCAATAGTGAGCGAGGCGCCTCCATAACCATTGCTGCATAATATGAATAGGAAACTGATGCCCACCGATCAGCCTTAACACTAAAACCACTGACAGGTGGAGTGAATAACATTGATTGTCTTGTTACAATGGCACCTGCCAAGAGGTGGGTTTTATTAGGCAGCAAGTGAAGAGTCGCTTCTCGGAGCAGGGAAAATGGGCAAGCGGTGAACGATCTGAGTGATTCTGAGAAGGGCTAGAGTTGTTATGGCTAGACAACTGGGTCAGAGCATCTGCACAGGGTATTGTGGGGTGTATGCAGGGGTTAGTACCTATCAAAAGTGGTTCAAGGATGAAATATCTGGTGACCCACCGACAGGTTCGTTGTCTGGTCCAAGCCAATGTGTCAAAAATGGCTGAAAACGTTTATGCTGGTTCTAAAAGAAAAGAGTCAAGCATCCAGTTTGGTAAATATGGAGCTTTCTGGCCCCTGAACACCAGCACATGATCATATGACTATGATACATCAGGATTAGACCATGGAAAAATGGAAAAGGGTGGCCTGGTGTTTGGCAGCTAAGTGTGTGTGTGAGAGACTTACTGGTCCTTGCTCAGGGGCCAGCATTAGCAGCTTGGTACTGCTTCGGGTTTGAACACGCAACCTTCTGATTAGAAGCCCGATATCTTAACCACTTCCCACTTTCACACTTACCTGGTTCTCGGGATGCACTATAGGAAGGCGAGCCAGAGGCAGTCTGAAGATCTGGGTGATGTTCTTCTGAGAATCCTTGCATCTTAAATTTCTTGGATTTACTTTGATGTTACATACAACCAACATGAACATTCTTGCAGACCCCCTGAAAATACACTCCTTCATTGTATGTGTTCTCTAACTGCAGTCTCCTCTTTCAGCAGGATAAATCTCCCTGAATGTCCACACTGTAAAAAAATGTTCATGAATGCTGTTGTTTCTTCAAATCTCAAGTCAAGTGAGTGTCTGTGGGATGTGTTGGATAAACAAATCCGATCCATGGAGGCCCCACCTTGCAACTTACAGGATCTAAAGGATCTCTTGCTAAAGTCTTAGCAGCAGATACGACAGCATACTTTCTTGTGGAGAATCCAGGCTTAGACAGGTCTTGAGATGTCCAGGCTTCACACGGGAATCTACACAATATCAGGGAGCTGGTTTAATGTTACGGCTGATCAAGGTGTATATAGTAGGGATGTGCATCTCCATAACCGGCACCTCTGTGCATAGGTAACGTTAGGCTGCATATGAAGCAATACGATGCAATGGAAAAAATTTGATGTTCTGCAATTCAATATGGTACTGAAAGTTCACTTTTATTTCTTCGGTTCAGACAGACAGCAAATTATCAATTGACTTAAGTACTGTCTGACTTCTAACGCATTACCCCTTTCACATACATGCGTTTGACGTTCTCTTTCTGTTGTGTCTGGAGGAAGTTACAGCTCTACCTCTACCATGTTAATCCGTGTGACTCTCAGGACACGCCTCGTTCTCAGTAGATTTGTGACGCGTCATATTCACAAATTATTGGTCACTTTCTAAATAATGAAAGTTTAGCACATCTACTAATTAATATATATAAATAAATGTTTTTTTACCCGCTCAAATATGGTAAAACGATGCATCGCGATACAAATGCATACTTGTATCCAATGCACAATTTTATACATAAAAAAAAAATAAATTGCAACCTTTTACCAGAGACCTGTTTTTTTTGCTTTATAGCGAGATCCTTGTGTTAGAATCAAACCTGCTCCTGGCGATGCCATGCAACGCTCTGCACAAAAAAAAAAAAATTCAAGAGACGTTAATTAAACCTGCTGTGTATTTCAATTTTCAGTGTAATAAAATACATCAAAAAAATTAAAACGCTGCCTGGATAATTAACATCTCTTTTCTTTTATTCTCCATCTCATCCATACAGCAGGATAAAACGCTTTGTTGAGATGGAAATGAATGAAAGCGACAGGCTCACTTGCCCTCTGTCATTTTCTGTAGATAATCTGTAAATTAGGTCCAGGCAGGATTTTAATGACGGCCCTATTTTTAGTTCGTGATGTGGATATAAATAAAAACGAGGAAGCTGAAAAGTGCGGCATGCGAGAGAGCAACAAAATAACGCAATTTCATTTTCTGCTGTTTCCATTAGAGGATTTCCACGAGTGGATTTGTGTGTATGCAGGAAGATTCACTACACCGAATTATGCCAGAAAAACGGACCCAAAAGTGCTTCATCTCGTGATATGACTCGTGAAGAAATCTCCGCAGTAAGCTCGGAGCTGTGTAAAGGCTCCCAAGTTTCTGAGAAACTTAATCTCCTCATTGATCGTAGTTGATCCTCATTGATGCTAGTTGAACCCCCAGATACTTTTTTTTTTTTTTTTCATTCTTCACAACTGGGTTTATTCGAGTTTCAATTTTGCTACTAATTAAAGCCACATTCCATATTAGATTCTTCCCAAGAACATTTAACTTTAATTGTCTTACGTAATTACCCGTGACTTCATGGAGAGTGGAGAACTATTCTTTAATTGTCTTGTTTTCTCTGGAGAAACAAGTCAAGAAATTATTATTTATATTCTAATTAACCAAGAGCCGAGTGCAGCAAATATCTTCCAAAATGTTAAAGATTCTCTTTTGGGAATGCCTACAGTGAGGTTAATGCGTAATTCACAGTCATGGGCTCTTCCTCGTTTCTTCAGGGTTTAGAAGAAGATTCCCCGTTGTGTGAATTCTAAATTGGACCTCAGATTTCCTCCAGTTGTTGTTTCAGCAGCAGGTCAGTGATAAAATAAACCAGTGAAAGAAACGATCCTGACAATCCCGGATGAGCGCGTTAGCATTCATCGTCCATGCGCATATCAAACGCTTGAAAAAATAAATGTCACTTTTGTCAACGACAAACTATTTCAGAGGGAACTTGTGTGAAAGACAGAGCCGAACATGGCCGCCACGCATCACTCCAAGGTTGTTTATAGCTTTAGTATAAGTTCTGTGTGAATAATGTGCCACTGATCTTGGCATCTCTTGAAGCGTGTGCATTAATGAAAGCCTCAGCTTTGGCTCCGGCTCTGACTCCTGACAGTAGTCGCTACAAACAGCTCACGGATAAAGGCAGCAGTGCTCAAAGCAAATTCCCCTTGTTTTTTCCAATACACATTATTTTGAACAAACACACAAGCACAGCGGAGCATGCTAACACATCAAGGACAGCATGTCTCCTCTGCTTTCAGAGAGGACGTAAACAATTATCGACTGCCCTTTTACATACATCCTGTAAATTTATATTATAATATGTTTGAATAAAGGTCATCTGTACAGTACACACACACACACACACACACACACACACACACACACACACACACACACACACACATATATATATATATATATATATATATATATATATATATATATATATATATATATATATATATATATATATATATATATATATAACATTAATAGCCATATTAGTGGTACTACAGTTACTGTGCAAATCCATACTTTGGCAAGAAACACTTAGTTAAGGAAAGAGAAAAGATCTATTATTACTTTAGGAAATGAAGGTCGGTCACACAACTTTAAATGTGTCCAAAGTGCAGTCTCTAAAACCATCAAACACTATGATGAAACAGGCTCTCATATGGTCTGTCCAATAAAATTAAGAACAAGAGCTACCTCTGCTGCAGAAGATAAGATTATTAGATTTGTCAGCCTCAGAAACCAATTGACACAAATCCTTCTTCGAGTTCAAGTATTTTTCAACATCCACTCTTCAGAGGAGATTCAGGCCTTCATGGTCAAATTGTGGCAAATAAACTATTACTTCGGAAGAACAACAAGCAGAAGAGAATTTTACCCGGGCCAAGAAACACAAAAGACAGCACAAAAAATGGATATTAGATCAGTGGAATATTGTCCTTTAGATTGATTAGGCCAGATTTGAGATTTTTGGTTCTAATCACTGTGTCATTGTAAGACATACAGAGGCTGAACAGACGGTTCTTGAATGTATGGTTCCCACAGTGAAGCATGGAGGAGGATGTGTGATGGTGTGGAGGTGCTTTGCTGGTGACACTGTTGATCATTCAGCCAAAATTGAGGTCACAATACACAAACGTGTCTACCACAGCATTTTGCAGCTACAGTACATGCACTTAGTGGGATTATCATTTGTTTTGCAAAAAAACATGACCCCAAACATACCTCTAGGTCATGAAAGAGCTCTTCGTCCAAGATGGTGCGAAAAACAAAAAACAGGCTAAAATATTTTGTTGAAAGAGAAATCAGAAGTCAGGACCATGACCAGACAGGATATAGTAATGATAGAGTAGACACAGAACCACAGAAACATCATGATCCTCTTCTGTTTGACATGTTGTCTTGTACTTTTGTCTATTCGATGCCTTCTGAAATAAAATGTAACATAAAAACGACAATAAAAAATGGCAGAAAATTGGCTAATAATATTTATCATGCAGACACTTTAAAAGTGTCAGCAGTATTTTCAGGAACATTTTGTGCAGTTTTATGAGAACGCTACGTGTTTCAAAGTGTCTTGAAGATCCTGATAGACTTTTTCTGGAGACTCTGACTGTCTCGCTTTGACCAGACAGCTTTGGGTTTTTTTTCTATATGAAACTTCTTGCATAGTAAAACTTTGAGAGATTACTCAGTACTTTGAATTCAGTCATTTATTATTAAATCAAAAAACAAAATTTTGTTCATGTAAAATTAATGAATCACTGAAAAGCTTTTGAAATGAATGTAACACAAACCTACATTTTTAGTTACACCACTGTTTTTTGTCGTTCCCCCCTGCTAGGAACCCCACTAGTTAAATCTGCCTCCTGACAATGCTGAAAAATTCATCCCTGCCCCGTTATAAGGTGCACCGCTGTGATTTTCGCTCAGTAGCACCCCCCAGAGTGCCTTGTCTTATTTGCTTATGGCTGCTGCCAGCATGACGCTCCGGTAATAAAGCCACCATGTCACGCGTCTTTTTAATCCAACCTTCTTCGACTTATCTGCCAGTCACATTAATCACCCTGAAACTCTGCCATCCCTCGAGAGTCCATTGCTGGTGATTTGGTGGGTGGGGGATCAGGTCTGTCCTTATTCCAAGAAGCCCCAGCTGTGGCCAGCAGTGCCGTCTGCCAGCTCGAATCACCTGTTTAAATTCCAAATGCTAAGAGCACAAACACAGGAACGTCTAAAGCCAACAATACCAGGTAGATGTATGAGTGAAGCGACAGAAATGAGGAAACTCATCTATAAAGACTTGCCATTGAACATACATTCGTTTAGCGCACAACTACAGTTTCAATTCTAAAAGCAGGTCCATGCTAATCATTCATACACAATTTTCAACTCAAAGTCATTATGCCAATGTTCTGCCCAAGGACTGTACCATTCTACTGTCTAACTCTCATCAGAGTCCAATTCATCAGGAACTCAAACACGTACTGTATGCAGATTGAAGATTTTGTAGAAACGTGTTACAGTTGGGTTCAAAATACATTCACTCCGAGTTCTTCAAGAACTGATTTGGTCACAGATACACTTATAAGCACATTTACAAGACAGGCTGGGGTTTTATATTGTGAACCATTTACTTTTCTGTAGAAAAAAAAAGATGAAAATGCACAGAAAAAATGCACAACAAAGCTGAAAAAATGCCTGATTTCAATTAATGTCATTTGATGAGGTGAAAATCGAACCCAGCCATTAGGGGGGCACAAGCCAGTGTACTCTTAGTGCCGGTCCCAAGCCCGGGTAAATGGGGAGGGTTGCGTTAGGAAGGGCATCCAGCGTAAAACATGTGCCAAATCAAATATGCGGATCACAAATGAGAATTTCATACCGGATCGGTCGAGGCCCGGGTTAACAACGACCGCCACAGGTATCGTTAGCCGACAGGGTACCGGTGGAAATTGGGCTACTGTTGGCCGAAGGAGGAGAAGGAGAGGAGGAAGACGTCTACAGAGACGGCAGGAAAAGGAGCAGTGTAGGAGAGTAGAGGTTCGGGTTGGTACTTTAAATGTTGGTACTATGACGGGTAAAGGGCGAGAGATAGCTGATATGATGGAGAGGAGAAAGGTAGATGTGTTGTGTGTTCAGGAGACCAAGTGGAAAGGGAGTAAGGCCAGGAACATTGGAGGTGGGTTTAAACTGTTTTATCATGGTGTGGATGGGAAGAGAAATGGTGTAGGGGTGATTCTGAAGGAAGAGTACAGTAAGAGTGTAGTGGAGGTGAAGAGAGTTTCTGATAGGGTGATGATCGTGAAGGTGGAAGTTGAAGGGATGATGATAAATGTCATCAGTGCCTATGCTCCACAAGTTGGCTGTGAGATGGAGGAGAAGGAAAGATTCTGGAGTGAATTAGATGAAGTGGTAGATGGTGTACCTAGGAAAGAACGATTGGTGATTGGGGCAGACTTTAATGGGCATGTAGGTGAAGGGAACAGAGGTGATGAGGAGGTGATGGGTAGGTATGGTTTTAAGGAGAGGAATGTGGAAGGGCAGATGGTGGTAGATTTTGCTAAAAGGATGGAAATGGCAGTGGTGAACACGTATTTTAAGAAGAAGGAGGATCATAGGGTGACGTATAAGAGCGGAGGAAGGTGCACACAGGTGGATTATCTTCTGTGTAGGTGATGCAACCTGAAGGAGATTGGAGACTGTAAGGTGTTGGCGGGGGACAGTGTAGCTAGACAGCATCGAATGGTGGTCTGTAGGATGGTTTTGGAGGCGAAGAAGAAGAGGAGGAAAGTAAGGTTTGAAAGAAGAATAAGATGGTGGAAACTGAAGGAGGAAGAGTGTAGTGTGAGGTTCAGGGAAGCGGTCAGACAGGGGCTTGGTGGTGGTGAAGAGGTGCCGGATGATTGGGCAACTACCGCAGGAGTGATGAGGGAGGCAGCTAGAAAAGTACTTGGTGTGACATCTGGAAATAGAAAGCAAGACAAGGAGACGTGGTGGTGGAATGAGGAAGTGCAGGAGAGCATTAGGGGAAAGAGATTGGCAAAACAGAAGTGGGATCGACAGAGTGATGAGAAAAGTAGGCAGGAGTACAAGGAGATGCGGCAGCAGGTTAAAAGGGATGTGGCGAAAGCCAAGGAAAAGGCATATGAGGAACTGTATAAGAGGTTGGACACTAAGGAAGGAGAAAAGGATTTATACCGATTGGCCAAGCAGAGGGACCGAGCTGGGAAGGATGTACTGCAAGTTAGAGCAATAAAGGATGGAGAGGGAAATGTGTTGACTAGTGAGGAGAGTGTGTTGAGAAGATGGAGGGAGTATTTTGAGCAGCTGATGAATGCGGAAAATCAGAGAGAGAGAAGGTTGGAGGATGTGGAGTTGGTGAAGCAGGATGTAGATAGGATTAGTAAGGAGGAAGTGAGAGCAGCGATTAAGAGGATGAAGAATGGAAAGTCGGTTGGACCAGATGACATACCGGTAGAAGCGTGGAGATGTTTAGGAGAGATGGCAGTGGAGTTTTTAACCAGATTGTTTAACAGGATTCTGGAAGGGGAGAGGATGCCTGAGGAATGGAGAAGGAGTGTGCTGGTACCGATCTTTAAGCATAAGGGAGATGTGCAAACCTGCAGTAACTACAGGGGAATTAAGTTGATCAGTCACACCATGAAGTTATGGGAAAGAGTAGTGGAAGCCAGGCTGAGAGAAGAGGTGACCATCTGTGAGCAACAGTATGGTTTCATGCCGAGGAAGAGCACCACAGATGCCTTATTTGCTTTGAGGATGTTGATGGAGAAGTATAGAGAAGGACAGAAGGAGCTGCATTGTGTATTTGTGGATTTAGAGAAAGCGTACGACAGGGTGCCGAGAGAGGAGTTGTGGTATTGTATGAGGAAGTCAGGTGTGTCAGAGAAGTATTTGAGGGTGGTGCAGGACATGTATGAGGACAGTGTGACGGCAGTAAAGTGTGCAGTAGGTACGACAGACTGGTTCAGGGTGAAGGTTGGACTACATCAAGGATCGGCCCTGAGCCCTTTCCTGTTTGCAGTGGTGATGGACAGGTTGACGGACGAGGTCAGACAGGAGTCTCCCTGGACTATGATGTTTGCAGATGATATTGTGATTTGTGGTGAGAGTAGAGAGCAGGTTGAGAAGAGCCTGGAGAGGTGGAGATATGCGCTTGAGAGAAGGGGAATGAAAGTCAGTAGGAGTAAGACAGAGTACATGTGTGTGAATGAGAGGGAGGGCAGTGGAGTGATGCGGTTGCAGGGTGAAGAGGTGAAGAAGGTGGAGGAGTTCAGGTACCTGGGGTCAACAGTGCAAAGTAATGGAGAGTGTGTTAGGGAAGTAAAGAAAAGAGTGCAGGCAGGGTGGAGTGGGTGGAGAAGAGTGACAGGAGTGATTTGTGATAGAAGAGTATCTGCAAGAATGAAAGGGAAAGTTTATAGGACTGTGGTGAGACCTGCGATGTTGTATGGATTAGAGACAGTGGCATTGAGTAAAAGACAGGAGGTGGAGCTGGAGGTAGCAGAGCTGAAGATGTTGAGGTTTTCGTTGGGAGTGACGAGGATGGACAAGATTAGAAATGAGTTTATTAGAGGGACAGCACATGTAGGATGTTGTGGTGACAAGGTGAGGGAGGCGAGATTGAGATGGTTTGGACATGTGCAGAGAAGGGACATGAATTATATTGGTAGAAAAATGCTGAAGATGGAGCCACCAGGTAGGAGGAAAAGAGGAAGGCCAAGGAGGAGGTTCATGGATGTGGTGAGGGAAGACATGCAGGTAGTTGGTGTAAAAGAGGCAGATATAGAGGACAGGGTGGTATGGAGACGGATGATCCGCTGTGGCGACCCCTAATGGGAGCAGCCGAAAGAAAAAGAAGAAGAAGAAGATGAGGTGAAAATCGATGCTTCTGCTGGAGACGGTGTATGTGTTCAGTGCAGCCGTGGCTCCAGTGAAAGGAGATTTGCTGAATCGTGTTGATGGTTTCTATAGACATGGCATCATATTTAAGGTGTATTGATTCATTTAGGATTCACTGAAGGCCTAGTCTGTTTACACCTACGTTTAAAAAAATTCATTCCTTTTTACGCACTAATGATATGTCCATTTCGCTTAGATTTTTCATCAAATTTTAAATGTAATATATTTATACGATAAAGGCTGCGCTTATTAAAAATCTGCACAGTCGTCAAGACTTTCTTTTCTGTAGCCTGCAACACTGCTCAGCTTTCGAAGCTCCACTCTGGCGCTTGGTAGATTTTTTTATAACTCTCATCAAGCATAAATAAAACGTTTAAAAGTTTCTTCTCTCCTTTCAGCTCGACAGCGCGAGTCTTCACGTCCGAGCTTCTCTTTTGTCAGAGCGTAAACAGAGTGTGAATATCGATTGTCCACGGCCGTCTGTGTCCTATATTTATTCTGTATTTGTGTACACAGTGAGCAATTTAAAGAACAGGACAACGAATTGTTCGCAATAATCTTCTTTTCTTTCTCTGCAGATTATTATCATACTAATACTATAATTTGAGAAAAAAAGTGAGTTTTTTCTTTTTGACCAGGAGTAGTTTTTGAATAATTTTCTGTATTGGATATTTCAAACGATATTTTCAGAGCTGACCGTGCATGTAAATGGATTGAATTAATAACATTAAAATTTTCTTTTTTTGTCATGAATATTTATAAAAACCTGACCCCTGTTTTCACGTCCTGGGGTGACTGAACAGGAAGTGACGGGGCTTTGATTGTGAGTTCCTCCATGATCACATTGCAGGATTTATACCCTGGCAATCTCAAAGCTCCAAGGTTGTCTGTCATCTGCTAGCTTTATTTTTCCCTCCTGTTTATTTTTCCCCGAGTGATAGCTGCAAAGCTGCTGTTACAGTGTGATTAATTGAATCTCGGTCACCCCTAAACCCTGTGTATTTATGCAGAGCTGTACAGAGGTCACAGACTGAGCAAGAAATCAACTTTACAGCCTCTTCTACTCTGCGCTTGTCATTAGGTCTTTGAGTGCTTCCGCCATGTTGGGACACTTTTATATCCTGATGAGCGAGGGGTGAAATCTAAACAGAAACACCGTGTTTGACAATCAGCTACTTTAATGTGGAATTTAATCTGCCAATTACGTTTGGTACGGTTCTGAGCAGCAGCAGCTCGTGATTATAGATTTTGATGATGCAGGACGACGTTAATTACGGCGTAGCCTCGAGCAAAATAAATTTGTGACGCCACTATACTTGACTTATGCTTTAGGCTACCAGCTAGTGAACTTTTAGAGTAGCTCGGTATTTAGAGTTGAATACAGATAGACCTTCACTTGCTTCGCTTCGTCTTCCATCAGTTTTTCTTTTACTACGTTTTTTGTAAATAAAAATAGGCCTTCCCAAGCTGCTAGGAAATCTCTTAGGGGAACTAGCCTCTTGAGGCTGGTCTCTAACCCTCCCAGAGTGGCTGAAGCAATGCCCTGCAGCCGTTGGGGCCTTCTGAGAGGCAGCGGGTCTCGTCCATCCACATCAATCTTCGAAAATAGAGGGAGACACCTGCAGGAGGGAGGCTGCACTCTGAGGTACATCTTGTGGGAGAGTTAACAGCCTGTCCTCCTCATCAGCCCGAGAGTCTGATCGGGGAACCAGCCTCTCGAGGCTGGATTCTGACCCTCTCAGATCAGCTGGGGAGATTCCCTGCAGCCGTGAATGCTTCCTGAGCAGGCCCAGGTCCCCTCCATCCCCAGTTGGGACGGATCGAGTTAGAGAGCTAACAATCTGACCTCCGGGTGGTGTCAAGGCGGTACGGGCACCGTATAATGAGGTATAAACCCACCCTAAAATTGGGCACTCTGATTGTCAAGGCATCTGCACCACTGCCCGTTTGTTCGAAAAGAGGACCACCCTCAAGTTGGCTGACCCCTTAGATTTGGGCTTAGAGCTGGGCCGGGGCTGCACCCACCGAGTAGCCTCGTGAGAGCAGCGGGGAAGTAGATCTGTAATGCCGCCTTGGTCTCCTGACAGCGTCTGGAGGAGCCACTAGGGCATTCAGACGGTACGCCCTGTCCCTGTCGGGAATCTCTGCTTACAGGGTGAGCCACAGAAGCCTTTTTGTGGCTACTAGAACTAACACCGACCTGAGGGTTAGGTCGCAGCATGATGTAACTACTAAATCATCAGCCCCAAAGCTGAATCCCTCGTCTCTCTCATAGCAGGTCAGCCTGGTATGCCTGCAACACACTCATCGTGTGGAGGCAACCCCTGGCCTGACCTGCCGCCGTGTAAGCCCTACCTACTAGAGCCGAAGTGGCTTTTGTAGGCGATACTGGAGCCTTCAGTGATGCACCACCTGGGGAGAGATAGCCAGCTAGCATCTCTTCAACCCTGGGCATCTCCCTATAGCCGCACTCCCTAAACCCTACTATATTCGCATATAGCGAATGTGGGGCAAAGGTACGGGCTGCATATGGGGTCTCCCAGGACCTAGACACCTCGGTGTGTAGGTCAGGAAAGAATGGTAGGCCCCGGGGCAGAGGCAAATCCTACCTGTCCGGTCGTTACCATTTCGTAGAATTTAATGAAGGGCTATCCAGGCTAATGCTAATGAATTATGGCGTGCCACAAGGTTCTGTTCTAGGACCCCTGCTCTTTACAATGCTTCCCTTAGGAAATATTATTAGAACGCTGGAATTAGCTTCCATTGTTATTCTGATGATACCCAGCTATATATCTCATCTAATCCAGGCGATATAGCTCAATTAACTCGGATAACTGAGTGTGTTAAGGAAGTAAGAGATTGGATGGCCCATAACTTTCTACTTTTAAATTCTGATAAGATAGAGATTTTGCTCATCGGCTCAAAAACTAGTATACAGAAGCTCCAGCATCTCAACCTGCATTAAGACGGATGTTCTGTAACCACTAGTTTAACAGTAAAAAGACCTGGGAGTTATTTTAGACAGCAACTTATCTTTTAAAAATCATATCAACCAAGTTACAAACACAGCCTTCTTTCACCTTAGAAATATTTCTAAGCTAAGAAACATGTTATCTATATCCGATGCAGAGAAGCTCATCCATGCGTTCATGACCTCCAGAATAGACTATTGTAATGCATTACTAGGTGGATGTCCTGCATCATTAATAAACAAGCTTCTGTTAGTTCAGAATGCGGAGGCAAGAGTTCTTACAAGGTCAAGAAAATATGATCATATAACCCCAATCTTATCGTCCCTACATTGGCTTCCTGTTAAGTTTCGAATAGACTACAAACTACTGCTACTCACTTATAAAGCACTAAATGGTTTGGCTCCCGTGTATCTATCCAGTCTTTTAACACGCTACAATCTGTCACGCTCCCTGAGATCTCAAAACTCTGGGCTTCTAGTAGTTCCTAGAATAGCAAAGTCCACTAAAGGCGGTAGAGCATTTTCACATTTAATTTCACATGTGATTAAAAACATATTTTTTTAGCAAAGCCTACACATAACATACGTCTCACATCATAACCTTGTGCTCCAGAACATCTGATCACATGCACATTATCAACTGGTGCTGTTAATATCATAAACAGCAGCTACGCTAATTGCTCTCCACTGCTTCTCTTTCTCTCCCCATCCCGAGGCTTCCTGAGGTTTGGCCAGCTCCAATCATGTCCCACCTTGTGAAGATTATGGACTTTAAAGAAGTAGATGCCGAACTCGCAAACATCCCGAACATCTAGAGACGTGCCAGTGCCAATTGGATCCCGCTACATGTGTGGTTTTGACATTGGACCTCCTGGAGTGTTTAGGCTATGGCATGGAGCAGCTGTTGCTGGATCTTTGATGATCACATATGTTGAGCTCAGTAGCTTCAGTAGCAGATTGCTGGGAACACGTTGCTTCCGCTTCTCATTGGGCAAAGCTATTTCTAGCTTAGCGACGGCCTGCGTCAATACCTCCAGAAGCTCCTCAAACAGCACAGGCTGTGAGGAGTCTGTGGGCTAGCTAGCATTCGAAAATTCTTACTCGGAGGAGGGAGAAAAACTGAGCTCCACGTTACACGTGCTGGAAGAAGGAACCGCCGAAGCGAGTGCTTTCCCCGGGAAACGAGAGCTCGGCCCAGCAGGAGAGGCTGGAGAATACTCATTTGTCTCCATGCCTTCGCGTCCTTAACTCGAGTAAAAATACAAATCCCCTGCTTAAATATCTCTCCAATAAAAATAAAACTCCTATTTCACATTTCTACTCAAGTAAAAATCCGTGTTTTTCTCGCAATCTTCCATAACTGTCCACTACAGACTCGAGCAATATGACCATTTTTTATTTAATTCTCCCCGAGCTCTCGGCAGAATAAAATCTGCTTGGTTATGACAAGAGAAACAATCTTGTGTCGCTGAGCTCTGAGAGACTCTTTTGTTTTCACTTCAAACAGATGAGTGGCTTAAATTACGCCGTTTTATCCTGCATGTGCTCGTGGCCTCTGATGAATATCTAAGTGGTGTCTGGGGCTTTATGACCATCACGGAGCCGCATGGCCTTCGCAGCATCGGCCGGTCCGAGTGGAGATATGTGGTGGAACTAACGCTTGGAATTAGCTGATGTTAGAAAATCCCTACATTATTAACATTCTTACTCAGAAAAGAAAAACGTGACATGCTAGCTATAGCATCTATAGATACTTACTTTTGATAATAATTATTTATAAGCAATAAACACAATTACTGTATTTCTTTTTTTTAACTGAATAGGTCAATCATAGCCAGCTTCAGAAGCTCTAGATACTAACTCTGGGCACTAGCTAAATCTAGACACTAGCTAACTTTAGACAGTAGCTAACACCTGATAAAAAAAAACCTGTTCCAGCACAAAGTCACCTCCATGAAGCTCTGCCTTCTATGAGTTGGATGATGTGGAAGATCTCCTGCTATAGAGCTCCAAACCTATTGAACACCTTTGTGATGAATGTGGATGCTGACTGCACCCCCAGACCTGCTCACCTTCTCACCTACATCAGGACCTGACCTTACTAACACCCTTGTAGCTAAATGAATCTTTACAACATCTAGTGGAACATCTTTGCAGAAGAGTGGAGCTCATTATAACAGTAAATTGAGGCTGAACGTGGAATGGGACGTTCAGAAAAAAGCAAATAGCAATCTTATGCTCAGGTGAACACAAATGTGAGTATGTGCACTTGTGGCGGGGTCACGTGCACCACATGATAAGTAGAAGTAATCAAAAAAGGAAAACGTCAAATTGTGCTGACAGAAATAATGTAAAAAATTAAACCAAAAGAAATTTGCTTGTTCAGTTATAAGCTTTTCTAAAAAAAAAAAAAACATTTTACACACCGAAGCATTTCAGTTTGACTAGTATTCAAATCCTGCTGTTTTTTCTAAATGAGTTGCTTTGGTTTACATCATCCACTGCTGCATCTTTCCTGGGACTCTAAAGAAGTGAGGTCCATGATGATGCACTCGTATAAAAGCCTCACGTGTTCTGTGTTTATTCTGCACATCATATCATGATCAGAGTTTACTCCCAGGATATTCTGACCCGACTATATGACTGCTGTAACACACAAATAAAACACACACGAGGGAAAAAATTATCGAAATCTAAAACATATTTATGCTAACTAACATTGATATTGGAAATTTCATCTTTTACTATTATAAATATGGTAACTCCTAAAAAGAAAAAAATCATAAAGTAAACTGGGCAATAACAAGAACCTCAGTATCATGTCACAAATAGTCATAGTGGGAGATCGGTGGTTGAGATATTGGACATCTGATTGAAAGGTCATGAGTTCAAATCCCAGCACTGGCAAAATGCCCCTGTTGAGTCCTTGAGCACAGCCCTTAACCCTCAACTGCTCAGTTGTATAATTAAGCAGAAAGTCATCAAGTTCCTCTGGATAATGGCATCAACCAAATGGCAGAAAATGCAAATAAAAGAAAAGGAAATTCTCTTCAGTAAAGGGGCCTCCATGCTGAATCACCTCCATTCCATCACCTTCAACCCTGTTAGAGAGCTGGAGGAAACTAAAAAAACAATGCAGTTTGCTGTTAAAACAATGCAAATTCTAAGCAGAAGTGTGTGTGTGTGTGTGTGTGTGTGTGTGTGTGTGTGTGTGTGTGTGTGTGTGTGTGTGTGTGTGTGTGTGTGTGTGTGTGACAGAGCATGAATAAGCAGTGTTTAGAACAAAATGTATGCGTAATGTTTGCAGAGAGGCACCTCTGTTCTGTCGAGGGACCGTTTTGCTCATGGAGATCATGCCCGTCATTGCCAGGGGCAAGTGTGGCATCCGTATATCAGTGAAAAGTCTTTGCCGCCGGCAATAAAACGTCGGCTCCCTTTAAGTTTAGGACGAACCCGAACGCGAAAGCATTAAAGAAAGGTCTCAACAAAACTTTTACTTAACCCCTTCATTCCCGAATCTCCAAAGATAAAGATTGTCTCATCAACTGCTCGTCAGTAAACACTGATTTTTTTCCTTTTTCTTTTCCTCTTCACCATGTGAGCACTGGCTAAATCACTGGCTAATTCTAGGTATTAGCTAACTCTGTGTATTCATCATTGTTCTGGATGAGAAATACTATTTAAAAAATTAAAATACTAAACAGGATATACAATGCTAGCTCAAACTTGGTAATAGCTTTTGCTAAAAAAAAAATTATTGCCACCTCTAAATTATTTATATTTACTCTAAAAGAAAACCTCAACAGGCTAACTATAGTACCTCTGGATTTTACCTCTTGATAGTAGCTATTTATTTGTAATAAACAATAAATAAATATATATATATAAAAAATGGAAAACATTTTCTATATAATCAATTATTAAATTTATTTTTTATTTAAAATAAGCAAGATAATCAAAGCAAGCTTACTCTAAATACTAGCTACAGTAGATCTAGATACTAACACTAGACACATGTGACAGTTGCTCTAAACACTATCTCTAGACACTACATAAATCTAGACACTAGCTAACTCTAGACGTTAGTGACAGCAGCTCTAGATACTGTTTCTAGGCACTACCTAACTCTAGACACTAGCTAACTCTAGATACTAACACTGATTTTCTGATTGTGAAAGTTTTATTTTCTTCCACTCTTCCTCTTCACCGTGTGATTACTCTGCTCATTAGAGCTCCTCATGTGGTTGACAGAATGGCCGAGTGGTCTCAGCAGCCATGAGGTCCTCCAGGGTCTCTGCATTTGTGTGGCCAAAAGGTGAAATGGAAACTTATGCAATAATTTTATGTTTATGAAGCCATTTGAATGCATGAGAATGTTTTTGTTTTCCGAGCCCAGCCGAGACGAGGGCCGACGGAGACACGCCTTTGGATGGAGTAAATCTGAAATAAATGCAGGGAGTTAAAACAATTGTCCCGTGAGATTGCTGAGGCTTAAAGTGGATAACTGATCGCATTATTCTGGATGTAACACTGCATTAGCGTAAGGATTTAGTGTTTGGTTGTAATTTTAACAACCTCGATGCAACAGTTTTAATAAAGGCTGTAAATTGTTTCGCATATAAACCTGAACGTTGGGCCGGCTTGGAAACTTTGGCACTTTGTTGATAAATTAGTATTAGGAGCACGAGGAGCGAGGAGAGCCTCTGAAGATCCGTGCCGAATTGACGAGTTGAATTCTGAGCTGGACAGAGTTTACCTTTTTTTTTAACCAAGTGATGATTCTTTTAGATCTCCTGCTTTCTTGGCTCTAGGGGTGAATGTGTGTGAGAGTGTGTTATTCACTGTGATTCACTGCCATCCTGTCATGGTTGTGTTACCGCCATGTTCACTGCTTGCAGCTGAAGATAAATTAAGGACATTTTTTAAAGAATGTTGCGGAACTGTTGTATAACAACCAACAAGATCAAGTTTTAATTGAACCCCAATGGAATCAGCAGGGACGCCACAGCCACCGCTAAGATCCATCGTTCTTGTTACAATATTTACACATTTATTGTGACATTATAACATTCTAACATTCTGAGTGGTGAAGTGAAGAACACTAATGATCGCTTCATCATGGCACCTGTTTATGAGTGGATTTATTTATTAGGCAGCAAGTGAACATTTTGTGCTCAGAGTTGATGTTAGAAGCAGGAAAAATGGGCGAGCGTAAGGATTTGAGCGAGTTTGACAAATTGTGACGTCTAGACGACTGGGTCAGAGCATCTCCAACACTGTTGCTCTTGTGGGATGTTCCTGGTCTGCAGTGGTCAGAATCTATCAAAGTGCTCCAAGGAAGGAACAGTGGTAAAGCGACGACAGGGTCGTGGGGGACGAGGCTCGTTGATGCACGTGGGGAGCAAAGGCTGTTCCATGTGGTCCGATCCAACAGATGAGTTCCTGTTGAAGAAGTTCATAAATGATTTACAGGTCACGACTGTTTTAGCAGCAAAAGGGGGCCCGACACAATATTAGGCAGGTGCTCATAAGGTTATGCCTGATCAGTGTATATTGTATTAATGAAAATCTTGGATAGACGCATGGACAACACTGAGAAATTCCTGTTCTGTTTAGCATTATAAATCAGGCCTTGGTAGACATTTTACATTTATATTTGCAGCATTTGGTAGACGCCATTATCCAGAGCAACTGAGCAGTTGAAGGGCCTCACCCAAGAGCCTATTTAGCGATATTGAGCAGATACCCTTAGCCAGAGCGACTTACAACTGAGCAGTTGATGGTTAAGGGCCTTGTTTAAGGGCAGCTTGCTAAAGCTTGGATTTGAACTTGTGACCGTCTGATCCAAACTCCAATGTCTTAACCACTAATCTACCACCTCCACCTCAGCCCAGGAGTGGCAACTTAGTAGTGGTGGGATTTGAGCTTTCAACCAGAAGTCTAATGTTGCACCCACCCAGCTATCATGTAGCTCAGGATGCTGGACTCCAGATTAGAAGGTTGTAGGTTCAAATCCCAGCACCACTAAGCTGCCAACTGCTGAGCAGCTAAGCAGGGCCCTTAACCCTGAACTGCTCGGGTGTATAAATAAGTGTAAGTCACTCTGGATAAGGGCGTCTGCCAAATGCCGTAAATGTAATGTATAATGTAAATGATGGTCAGAGGTGTAGAACAATCAATATGTCTTGCTAAGCTTCCAGCTAATGTTTCTAGCTGGCGTTATTTGGGATTGTATGCTAATGGCAGTGGACTGTCTTTGGCGGGTCTAAAATGCACTTCAATCTTCTTCTTACAATTGATGAAGTTTCAATACACATTTCTGAGTTTCTGTCTGCATGGAAGCATCATCAGATACACTGTGCAATCACTTCACCAGTACTTTTGGTTGTACAAGGTGGTATTAAAACTTTTTGAGACTAGCTATCATTAAAATAGAATTTAAAATCTAAGTTTACACACCATCACATTCAAAACAGTCTCTTGTGCAGCAATACAGTGCTCCCCGTGTCAAGCATCTTCTGCGATTCGCGCCGGCTCTCCATAACTGTGTCAAAAACGCTGACCTTTGAGCTTCCTGAAGATGAAGTCCGCAGTAGCCAAATCCCAGAGTAGGGTGGGTGCAGAAGTGAGATCATGTTTTTTCTGGCAAGAAATTCACATGTGAGGAGATCGGTGACAGAGTGCGCACGTGGTCAGAGTAGCAGACGTGGTAATGCACGTGGTCAGCACAGCACCAGTTGCACAGCTTCCGTTTGTACACTAGATGATTGCTTTTGGCATACTAAATTATGAAGGTGGGTGCCCCCTGTGACTGTGCGTCCAGCCTTGTGCTGCCATCTGTTGGTGTTATTAAGTTATTAAGGCTGATTATATGAAGATTATAAATCGATTGAGCAGCGACTCACGTTCAAGGTAATTAATATGCTTTCATTGTTCAGCGATTTCCATATCCAACATAAAAGTCAAATCTTCTGTCCAACAGGATCCTGGTTTCCACCTGATTTCTTTGATACTTCGACACATATCTGTTTAGGGCACGCCCTCATTTCATTAATACAACTCATCTATTCATGTTCAGCTTCATCCCTAATACACATAAAGTACAGATTATTAGCATGAAAAAGATCCTAAAGAAAAGAAAAAAGACTCCACTAGTATTCATAATGATGTTTCCAGCTTGAAAGAAAAAACTGTAAGCACTGCAGACTTTTATGTTGATTCCCTGACAAAAATGAGCCCAGAGATCCGGGGAGAAGGTGGGGAGAACGCTAATCTTCTCCCAGAGCCGGTCTGATCCACTTCCTCTCCATCTGTTCGCAGAATGCTGTCACTTCACTGAATCGCAGGGGGGAATTTTTGACGGAGGCTGATGTTTAGGGGGGGGTTTGGGGTGGAGCGATTGGAGTGCAGGAACAGAAATGACTTAGCATGCAGTGGCAATAAGGAGTCAGGGTCTGACTGCAGAGGATACAGGATGCAAGACAAAGTACCAACCGAGGGCACATTAGCCTTCTGGAGGCTCGCAGCGTTGCACTCGATGATCTAATTGATATTAATAATGTTGTGAAAAGTGCTTGGTCAAGATTATTTTCCTAATCAGACAGCAGCTGAAGCATTTTAGGAAAATCAGGAAAATCACAGATGTTCGTGTGTCATGCTCGTTGCTGCTAATCCTAAACCAAAAGGCTGATGTTGGAGAGTTTGTAGACTGATCTCTCATGTTCTTTCATTTATTCTTTAGATTTTATTGCTTAGAATTTGGGGGACTGTATAACGTCTAAAAGTTTAAAAGTGTAGTTTTGGGCAGTGTGATGTAGAAAATCATGAAAAGAAATGAAAATAATAACATAAATGGGCAATAACGATGATGTAGTAACAACTTCATCCGAAAGGTGAAAAGACAAAAAAGTGAAGCTTATTGTGAAAACACTAGGAATCATTTATTAAATAAAAAGTTATTTGTTTGTTTGTTTGTTTACTTATTATCTACAGTATTTGTAGTGAATTCGCAATGTACTGACATATTTATTTATTTATTTATTTGTTTGTTTGTTTGTTTATTAGTTTATCTAATCTGTTGCCTTTTCTTTTTTTTCTTTGTACATTTGCAACTTGGTTTTTTTTGTATTTTTTCTTCTACATAAAGACTTCCTGCAACAACTATTTTTTAAATAAGTGAGGATTTTTTTTTGAGGTAAAAAAAAAAAAAAAAAAGTGTGCATTTTTTTTATTAGTTTATTAACTTGCCAGTTTTTATTAGTTTATTTACTTATTTTTATTTTCTTGTTTGTTTATTTATTTATACATTTTCTGTGATATTTTTCCAGGTTCAGATTTTTCTGAATTTTTCTTTTATGTTTGGACTTCCTGCAAAATGTCACTCTAAAAAAGTGATTCGTTTTTTTTTTCCCAGAGGATTTTTTTTTGTTTGTTTATTAGTGTATTTACTTGGTTTAATTATTAATCATTATTCATTTATTTATACATTTGCTGTGATTTTCTATTTCCAGGTTGATTTCTGTATTTTTTGGTTCTTACAGACTTCCTGCAACAAATAAAAAAAAAAAGAAAGAAAATTCAGAAACATGCATTACTGCAAGTTAGATTTATTTGCACAAATTTATTTATATATATATATATATACATTTAAATAAATAATAATAAATTTTTTTTATAAAAAATATATTTAAAAAAATCACATTCGCTGTCTTTTAGTCACAACCTCTGCGTCGTTTCAGGTTTCAGTGAATTTAAAGCAGAAGAAATGGACAGAAACTGATGAATCAGATGTTTCTGTAGACAGTGATGGAGATGAGAAGGTGGCTGCCGAGAGCACGGTTGGTTGCTCAGCCCCCACCATGCTGCTGAGAGTGGAGCTGCAGCCAGTCAGCTGCCTAAGATAATGCTTTCCAAGTGTTCATAATGCCACCTTAAGTGCCTCTAGAGGAGTGCAGCGAATTAATAGTCTTTATAGTTTGATCTCGGGCAATTACATTATCCGCTGATTTATGAAACAACAGACGCTAATGGCACTGTAACCTTGAATCTGTGAAATGCAAAGTGAAATGTTAGTTTTACAATTTTTTGGTTTAATTTCTACTTGCAGAGGGAAACGACGTCTCCTGAACCAAATCCTGAGCTTTAAAAAAAATCTTGCATAGATTTTCCAGCTTTTCCTTTTTAAGCGTTAATACTTCAAATGTAATACATTTATTTTTACAGACTTTTTGTTTCTATGTAATAAATACTGTATATATAAACATATATATACTTTGTGTTCACTGCTCTTTTATTTGCTCTTTCTAGGTTGTCAGTGGTTTCGCTCATATCACAATATATGTTCATGCTTCATGTTCATTTAGTGTTTTTCGTCGTTTGTCTTTCTGCATTTGCATCAATTCCCAGCCTCTTCCTCCTCCCCCTCCTCCTCCTCTTTCATATTACATGAGAGAATTAAAGGCACTGAATAATGGATGAATCAGAAATATTTTTATGCTGTCTCGGAAACTTTCCTGGAGAGGAACCTCGAGCTTTGGAAGCAACTGGGAAAGCAGATTCAGCGCCTCCAAGAAATCCAGATCTCACTCCATGTGTTTTTTTTTCCTGTGGGGCTACGCAGAGGACGAGGTGTACAGGACACAACCTCGTACACTGGAGGACTTGCAGGAATGGAACGGATTTAGAAGGTTCTCAGCAATATCCCAAACGACTTCTTTCATTTTTCTATGTAATAATGTGCACATACAGTTTGTTTCACACACCATGTGTAAATATATAAACACTACATTGCAAAAAGTATTGGGACACCTGCTCATAAGTTTCGTATGTGCTTTTTGAGCATCACGTTCCACATTTAGTCCCAATTTGCTCTTCTAATTCTTTTCACTCTTCTGGCAGGATGTTCCACTAGATTTTGGAGTGTGCTTATGGACATTTATGTTCATCAGCCACAAGTGTGAAGGCAGGTACAGATGAAGGTGAGGAGACCTGGGGTGCAGTCAGTGTTTACATTCATCCCAAAGGTGTTGAGTAGGGATGAGATCAGAGCTCTATAGCGGGAGATCTTCCTCTCCAACCCATGTAAAGCAGATCTTCATGGAGTTTGCTTTGTGCACAGGGGCACCGCCATGCTGGAACAGGTTTGGATTTCCAAGTTCAAGTGAACGCAAAATTATTAAGCGTCCAAAGACGTCCTGCACAACTGTGTGCCTCCAGCTTTGTGGTAGAAGTTTGGAGAAGAACCACATATGGCAGAAAAGTGTGTTATTTGCACTTCTGTTTAGGTGAATTATCCATTTTGTACTTGTGCCCTAAACAATGACAAGAAAATGTAATTTAATCTAATGTACTTTAAGTATTCAAGAAAGTAAAGTGTAAATATGGTGAAGTTTGACATAATTTTAATAGTAAGGAAGTGCATTTACTGAGACACTGAGTTTTTCCAGTCTTCATACGTCAGTTGCATGCAGATCTAAATTTTATATTCTTTGGAAATAAATCGCTGAGCTCCCATTTTCTGTTCCAGCTACAATTTTCTAGCTAGTGAAAGTAACCACACATTGTCCTCCTGCATTAACAGCACTTTGTGCTCCCAAACACTTGGCCTCTTTTTCTGTAAAAGAAATAAAATAAAAAAATCATCGGTCTGTATTTATGTAGTCTTTCATCCATTGACTGAAACCCCCTGGCAGAACTGCGAAGCCACTTTCATAGTCAATATTTAATCGACTGTGACTGGCCGCAATCGGGCGACTGCCCTTATATTGCTCAGGAGATGCGCGAGGAACAACAAATGCATTTGATGGACATTTTGGATGATTGCTTTCTATGTAGCTGGAAGTCACCACGAGCTGGTGAGACCCCAAAGCAGATTAAAGCTGGAGTCGGCCTTTTTTACAGCTTAAATAGCTTGTGACAGCTTCTTGTCTCTCAGCAGAGATTCAAACTACTACATTCGAGCTTCTCCAGACTTCTGAGGGTTGGACTTGTGGCCTCTCTTACCTTCTCCTCATCTATTTTCTGACTACAGTCAGGGGATCAAAGGATCTTTTTCTCTTCTTCTTTTTTAAGAGAATGAGGGCCACAGCTAAGCACTCTGGGTTTGGTCTTTGAAAGTGAGACACAGTTACACATTGGGGACTGACAGCGTTTCCATCAGTCCATATTTTAAAGGGTAAATAAGGAGGAATCGTATAAAGAATGACTCCTCTGAAGAGGAATAAGAATGTTTCAAAGCTTTTATAAGACGTTACAGACGCCGTTTTTTTTATTTATTAAAATCGATCAAACCTTTTAGCAAGTTTTAATGTCCTTTAAAGATTGTTAGCAGTCTGAGTAATGTTCATAGCGTGTTTCTGTGTTGCTGTCATTTTTTATTGCTAATTAAATGAAGCTTACATTTACATTTATGAAATCTGGCAAGCGCGCTTATAAAGAGCGACTTACAATTATCTCATTTATACACCTGAGCAGTTGAGGATTAAGGGCTTTGCTCAGGGGCCCAACAGTGGCAGTTTGGTGATGCTGGGATTTAAACTCATGACCTTATGATCAGAAGTGCAACATCTTAATAGTATATTCACAATATTCAATATACCTTTAAAACATCTTTACAATGTTTCAAAATATTAAAAACTAAAACTTTAAATACATAAAATGTTTACAAATAAATGTAACAACTTTACAGCATACTACAAAACTCTTACTTTACAATGGTCTGTAAATCTTTACAATAAAAATATGAAACCTTTACAGCAAACTATAAACACAAACTTTTGCTAAACTTACTGGAAATTCTTACTACTACTTATAAAAGTTTGTAGCTGTACAGTATTCTATCAATCTTCACAACTTTCCAAAATACTAAAACTTAGTGCATTCTATTATTTTTTACTACTGATTATTACAACTTTACAGTTTTACAACATCCTATAAATCTTTCCAGCTATTAAAATTTACAACATAATTCAACTATTAATAATAACATTGTTTCCCCAAGTGTATAATTGTACATAATAATACACTAAATCCTTACTACTACTGACCATAACAACTTTACACCATGCTACTAAACTTTATAGCATTTCATAATAATATAAATATTTATTACTACTTTACTTTTTCAAAGTGCTAAAATTTTTTTTATATAAATTAAATAAATACTTTATGCATTTTATTCTTTAAAACTTTGTTGTAAAACCTTACAACAGTTGCCAGATTAAACATTACAAAATGCGTTACAATTTTACAACATGCTATAAAACTTTACAGCAGGCAGTTAAATTACAACATGCTATAAAACTTTACAGCAGGCAGTTAAATTACAACATGCTATAAAACTTTACAGCAGGCAGTTAAATTACAACATGCTATAAAACTTTACAGCAGGCAGTTAAATTACAACATGCTATAAAACTTTACAAAATGGTGTAAAACTTTACACTAGGCTATAAAACTCTACACCACATTTGAAAACTTAACAATTATGCCCTAAAACTTTACAGCGCATTCTAAAACTTTACAATATTCTATAAAACTCTACAACATGCTATAAACTTTACAAAATGGCGTTCAAAATTTACAGCATGCTATAAAACGTCTGTAAAACTTTAACATGCTAAACAAAAAAACATTAATTACGACATGCTAACAAAACTGTACAGCACACTTAAGATCTTTACAGCACCCTATAAAACTTTACAACATGCGTTACAATTTTGTTAAATGCTATAAAACTTTACAACACTAAAACTATACAACATGCTATAAAACTTTACAGCGGTCTGTTAAATTACAACACGCTATAAAACTTTACAAAATGGTGTAAAACTTTACACTAGGCTATAAAACTCTACACCACATTTGAAAACTTAACAATTATGCCCTAAAACTTTACAGCGCATTCTAAAACTTTACAATATTCTATAAAACTCTACAACATGCTATAAACTTTACAAAATGGCGTTCAAAATTTACAGCATGCTATAAAACGTCTGTAAAACTTTAACATGCTAAACAAAAAAACATTAATTACGACATGCTAACAAAACTGTACAGCACACTTAAGATCTTTACAGCACCCTATAAAACTTTACAACATGCGTTACAATTTTGTTAAATGCTATAAAACTTTACAACACTAAAACTATACAACATGCTATAAAACTTTACAGCGGTCTGTTAAATTACAACACGCTATAAAACTTTACAAAATGGTGTAAAACTTTACACTAGGCTATAAAACTCTACACCACATTTGAAAACTTAACAATTATGCCCTAAAACTTTACAGCGCATTCTAAAACTTTACAATATTCTATAAAACTCTACAACATGCTATAAACTTTACAAAATGGCGTTCAAAATTTACAGCATGCTATAAAACGTCTGTAAAACTTTAACATGCTAAACAAAAAAACATTAATTACGACATGCTAACAAAACTGTACAGCACACTTAAGATCTTTACAGCACCCTATAAAACTTTACAACATGCGTTACAATTTTGTTAAATGCTATAAAACTTTACAACACTAAAACTATACAACATGCTATAAAACTTTACAGCGGTCTGTTCTGTATTGTTGAAAGATTTATGACCAAACTTTTGATGTCACCCATATGAGGATGGGTTCCCCTTTGAGTCTGGTTCCTCTCAAGGTTTCTTCCTCATATCATCTAAGGGAGTTTTTCCTTGCCACTGTCGCCACGGCTGCTCATCAGGGACAAACGCACACCATTCACCTTCACTGTTGTTTTCTGTAAAGCTGCTTTGAGACAATGTCTGTTGTGAAAAGCGCTATACAAATAAACTTGACTTGACTTGACTTCTGTTAAATTACAACACGCTATAAAACTTTACAAAATGGTGTAAAACTTTACACTAGGCTATAAAACTCTACACCACATTTGAAAACTTAACAATTATGCCCTAAAACTTTACAGCGCATTCTAAAACTTTACAATATTCTATAAAACTCTACAACATGCTATAAACTTTACAAAATGGCGTTCAAAATTTACAGCATGCTATAAAACTTCTGTAAAACTTTAACATGCTAAACAAAAAAACATTAATTACGACATGCTAACAAAACTGTACAGCACACTTAAGATCTTTACAGCACCCTATAAAACTTTACAACATGCGTTACAATTTTGTTAAATGCTATAAAACTTTACAACACTAAAACTATACAACATGCTATAAAACTTTACAGCGGTCTGTTAAATTACAACACGCTATAAAACTTTACAAAATGCTATACAATTTTACAAAATGCTATAAAACTCTCCAACATGCTATAAAGTTTTACATGCTATAAAAACTTCCCTCATGGTATTATTGGTAATTAATTTTTCTTGAATACTCATAACCAGGCGTATGATGCCTCATGAGTAGACTAGAACATATAATGTTACAAATGTATTTGTAGGCCTTTATATAAAGTGATCCCATTTTTCTATACACTGATTCCATAAAATGCTGAATTCTGATTGGCTGTGGTGTTCCATTCCAGTCACAGATCACAAAACCAGATACTAAATAAGAATTGTTGTAGATGTCAATGACAACAAAAATCATGAACTACACCATACTCCGAGAGGATTATCATCTGCGGATAGTTTTCTTGGTGAAATTGTACTGTTTATAATTTGTAATTGTTTTTTTCCCTTTTTTTTCATATATTTTGTTGCCATTTGATTTTAATGATGGCAAAATAAATAATACATTCTTCAGGGTTACCATAGCAACCGTAGTGTGTGCCTGGGGAGACGTTTATTAGCCCAGGTGTCTGATCAGATTTTGTTTCATCGTTTTATTCGTGAATATGGCGTATCGCAACACTACGGAGACCGAGACGTGTCCTGAGAGTCACATAGAATGCATGATGATTAACATGGCAGAGGCAGAGCTGTAACTTCCTGCAGACAGAACAGGAAAAGAACGTCTGAGTTTATTTCATTATTTTCTTTTTGTTGCTCTACAAAGACGTGTTTGTGAAAGGTGCCATGTGTTAGAAATCAGAGGGCATTTGATGATTTGCTGTCTGTGTGAACCAAAGGTTCGTACACTACAAGAACAGAAAATGAAAGCTACCATGAGCAACCAGCTGGTCTGAGGAGAGTAAAAATCATTGCTGAATCATAAAACCGATGTTTCCTATTAACAAGCTCATCATCCGTTATGTTAAGACACTGCGTTTGTAGTCATTCAGGTTTCTGGGTAGCCAATACATGGGATTGGAAAGTACACTAGCGTTCTCACATGGCTGGTTGATGAACGATTTGTTCACCCCTCCTATATGTAAAAATCTATAAAATGCAGCAGAAGAAGAGGCAACAATTACATGGCAGAAAAAAAAAATCGTAAATGTGTATGGTCCTCGATTTCAGACGTCTGGCTTGTGTGCAGGCTGTGCGCTCGTGTCTGGTTAACGAATTCTGAACCAAACGAATCTGCTGCATTTTTATTCTGAAAGGCAACACGGACAGGATTGAGGTGAGGGTCCTCATCTGTGCGCAGTAATTCCCCGAAGCCGAGAGCATTACAGAGTTCACAGAGTGCCGCGGCTCGCTGCTTGTCTACTCCGAAACCTTTGCTAGGTTTCAGACGAGAAAAAGAAAGAGCATGGAAAAAATGGCAAGCAGTCATCGGGAGGGCCACACACACACACACACACACACACACACACACACACACACACACACACACAGTATTAACGACTAAAGCTCTGCTTTCACCCACTTAAAGAAAATGACTTAACCATAACTATACTTCGGGTAATAAGATTCATCTCTGAAAGGCAAAATGGCGCCTCCTTCGACCCCCTTTTTCTTATGATGGTATTGAAATCATGTGTCGGTGTCAAACGAACGATCAATTCTATCATCCTCACATGCGATACAAGCCGCATGCGTATTAGACAGTGAAAATATTGCACAATATCCCTCAAAGCAATAATACTGCACTGCACCATACACACTAGGGACGGTAAGATTCGGCATAAATGTTAATGATGTGACGCATCGATTAAAAAAAATTCTGCATCGGATACAAGTTGGCATTTGTATCGCGACGCATCGCATTTCAACATATTTGCGTCGTTAAAAAACGATTTATTTATATAGAATTATTAGTAGACGCGCCGCAACACTACAGAGACCGAGGCGTGTCCTGAGAGTCACATAGAATACAGATTAACATGGCAGAGGTAGAGCTGTAACTTCCTCCAGACACAACAGGAGAAGAACGTCTGGGTTTATTTCATGTCTGTGAATGTGTTAAAAGTCAGAAGGCACTTAAGTAAGTTGATGATTTGTTGTCTGTCTGAACCAAAGAAATAAAAGTGAACTATACCATAATTAACTGCAGCATATTTTATCTATTGTGCTGAAACGAATGGAAATCAGATCGCACTGCATCGTAATGGGGGAATTGTATTGTATCGTATCGGTAGCTGCTTCATACATAGCTTATGTAATACACACACACACACACACACACACACACACGCACACACACACACAAACACAAATCGATTGCTCTTACTGATCTGTGCCAGCATTCTTTTCCTGACAGGATGTTATCAAATAAACTAGCAAAACAGTCTTGTTTTAGTCTTCCAAATCAGATCAGCATTCCGGTTCATAAGTATTTGGACGCTTCCCTTAAATTTGCTTCACAAAGGGTTTGGAATGAAACAATTAAGACATCTGGCAAAGCATCTCAAGCGTCATCTCAACATCTCAACAAGCTTAGCATTTGGTGATGTCCAGTGGGTAGACCAGTGTCCACTGTTCCCCTCCTTTTCTTTTCTTTTCTTTTCTTCGGATCTGCTCGATTCATCTCGACGTCCTTTCTCTGGATGGAGTTTTCTCCAACTCAAGTACTTGGAGGACTGATTTAGATTGTAATTATTATCAACAGTCTGCTACAGTAGCTCAGGACCACAGTTTGCATGAACATTTCCGCACCAATTACTGCACAACTCAACAATGTAACTACAATGAATGGACTTTCGGTGCCACCCAGATGAGGACGGGTTCCCGTTTAAGTCTGGTTCCTCTTAAGGTTTCTTCCTCATACCATCTCAGGAAGATTTTCCTTGCCACAGTCACCACTGGTTTACTCATTAGGGATCAACAATTATAAAGAACTACCATATATGCAATATTCTTTAATAACCTTTATAACTTACACATTCTTTTATATAACCTTATTGTTATCTGTGTAAAGCTGCTTGTAGACGATGTCAAAAGTGCTCTACAAATACAATTTTATTGAATTCATTCCAAAGGTGTTGCATCTCTATAGCAGGAGATCTTCCACACATTTCCAACCCACGTAAAGCAGATCTTCATGAAGCCGCTTTGTGCACAGGGGTATTATTTTTTTTTTTACGCTGGAACAGGTTTTGGGTTTCCTAGTTTAAGCGAACGGAAAAATTTCACGCTACAGCAGATTTCCGAAGACATTGGATACAATCGTTCGGGAAATAAACACAAATCGCTGGGAAAGTCAGGTGTCCCAATACTTTTGTCCATTTTGTGTATATCAAAACGCATGTCGAAAACTTGAGTCCCATCCTGATTGGATTATTTCAGATTCATTGTGAAGAAATACAAATGATAAATCGTGTTGCTGTCCAAATATTTGACGGAATATGTGATCTGGAGATGGGACACAATCCAGGCCCATGTGTGTAACGTTTGTGGACTGATTATTACCATAATTGCGTTTTGGTTTCAGAAACGAACCCTTTAACGCTATTCTGGGAACAAAGCTGACTGGGGGAACCGATGGCGAGGTTTAAACAGAAGGAACAAAGGCGTAAGTGCACATCGTGTCTTCAGCTCACGCTTACACAAAGCGATTCATTTCTCTCAATGTCCTGTGACAGAGGGCAAAGACACTTGATAAATGTTTCTATTCACCGATCCCGGAGCGCTTTAGCATATGTACGATCGCAGCCCCGTTCACCTTCCCGGGGTGCGAAGTGACAAGCCGGGCAACGCGTGACAAATGACCATTAGCACATGCACACGGGGTCAAGTCTGCGAGGGCAATGATAAATTATTACAGACAAACTGGGGCGGGGGGTGCAGGAGCTCTGGACAAGGGTGCAATGATTATGAGGGTTAAAGGTGAGAACATACTGATCCACTGTAAGTCAGTGTGGGTCCAAATTCCAGAATCCAACTTGCCTTCGTTTTGCTCTCAATTTCTGGATTCGGCATTAAAATGTTGTGAAGTTAAAGTAAAGGCCTCCCCAATGATCAGCTGTTTACTGATGGACCCTTGAATATCAAACTGTTCATAGCAGTGAGCTGTTCATGAATCAACTTTAAATACACTATATTGACAAAAGTTTTTCTCATTTTTCTCGATTTTCTCATATAATTCCCTCCACTCTTCTGGGAAGATGTTTCACCAGATTTCAGAGCACACTTATGGATGTTTGTGTTCGTCAGCCACAAGCGTGTTAGTAAAGTCAGATAGTGATGTAGGTGAGAAAGTGAGGAGGCCTGGGGGTGCAGTCAGCGTTCACATTCCTCCCAAAGGTGTTCAGTAGGGTGTAGATATTCCTCTCCAAATCATGTAAAGCAGATCTTCAAGGAGCTCACTTTGTGCACAGTGCAAAATGTTATTATAGCGCATCTAAAGACGTCCGACACAATTGTGTGCTTCCAACTTTGTGGTAACAGGTTGGAGAAGAACCACATTTAGATTAGTGTAGATTTATAAGTACCAAAAAAAATTCTTAAGTACCGTTTTTTTCGGACTATAAACAGCTACTTTTTTCCTACGTTTTGAACCCCGCGGCTTAAACAACGAAGTGGCTAATTTATGGATTTTTCCTGGGTTTTTCCCTGTTTTACAAACTACAAGCCAAAAAACTGAACCCCATAACATTAGACCAAATAAATTTCCGAACGGAAACGAAAAAACGCACCTCACCTGCACGGCTTCGGGAGAAAAAACTTTTTTTTTAAACGCACAACGATACCAAAAGATAAACTCCCGAGAGAAATAGTTGTGAAAGGAAGGAGGAAGACTGTGAACAATGACTTTCTTGGTCGGCTACTGTTTAGATACAAGCCGTTGTAGCGCGTTGAGTCTGGGTGAAGGGAGAGCTCACTAACTCCAGTTACAACACAAATCATATAAGCACAGACAGGTTTCCAAAACTCGTGCTTTTTTATTTTTCTTGGCAACAGCGTTACGGGTTAGTCAAAGAAACTTAGAAATCAGCATCAGAAAATAATAAGGACATATTCCTCGGTCTTGAACACACGCAGTAATACTGGAAAAATGCTGTGTCGGTCTTTTCCCAAAATACTGCTCCTAAAGGAAGCGCAACATATTTCACCCGTTACACCGTGTGTAATGTGTCTTTCGTTAAAGCCTGTGTAAAGTACATTAGTGTAGTGTAGGCTTATAGACAGGTGCGGCTTATTTATGTTCAAAATAAAAATATTTGTCAAATTCAGTGGGTGCGGCTTATATATGGGTGCGGCTTTATAGTCCGGAAAGTACGGTAAAAACCAAGTCGACCTTCAATTGGTAAATGTTAAAAGTTGCAGTATTTTTGTAAACAAATTAACTAAGTAAAATAGACCATAGAAATGGGTCATAAAAACATGCATCCAAGTCATTTGGTACGCTGGGAAATAATTCCCTAAGTGGCACCAAATGAATTAAAAGATGAAACATTATAAAACTATCAAACTCACAAAACAAACAGAAGGAAAACAGCTTGAATTATTAAAGCGTTCAGTGCAAAATCAATACAGTTCTCTAACTTGTCACAAAACCTCCAACAACAGCTTAGTTAAGAGTCTTTTTTTAGCCTAAATGCCATCCAATTATCTTCTCAAACTTGAGCATCACGCAAAGTGTTTGCACTTCTGCCTTCCTGCGAAGTCCTGCAACATTTCTAAATCAATTAGGATTTGAATTAATGAACACCTGTAGCACAGAGGGACGAGGACAAAATGTCAGCACAAAATTACAGAATTCGAAAAGGGATTTCTCTGGAAATGATGATGATGATGATGATGATGATGATGATTAGTAAAAATAAGATGAATTCCAATTTTTGTATACAATTTTGTGGAGGTAAGTTACAAAGAGTGGGGGGGTGCAGAATTTTAGGAATCCAGCTGTTAATGAACACTGCAAAAATAAAAAAGTATTTGACGTCGAGGGTATTAGATCAACACTGGGGATTTTGGCTTTTGTGTAGGCCATATGGCATTGCTGGATAGGCCTAATTAAAACAAAATGGTCCTCATGGCTCGTGGTGGGCTTTTTCACACCGAGGCGATGTCGAGAAACGCTACGGTTTAGAAAACACCGGCGGTGGAAAAAGTACAAAATATATTATAAATGAATAAATGTATCCTTGTTGAGTGCACCAGAGGCGACTGTGGTTTGGAAAACACTCAAATATAATCTAAGAATGAGAGGAACCAGTAAATGATATGGTCAAAAAATGTAAATGTTTAAGCAGGAATTTTCCTTATAGTTTATATTATTTAACTTGAACTTACCGGCTGCTGGAGACTTGATTAAAAAACTGTTCATGTTCGTTTATTTAAAGAGATTTAAATAAACCCAGACATCTCACTTCTCCCAGAACTTCCTGAAGACTCGCAGATATTGATAGTGGCTCCCTGATGTCCAAAAATTATATACAAAAAAAAAATCAAGAACGAGATACACCAGGAAGTAAAAGAATTGCAGGGATTGTATCATTATTGGTTTCTCTTTCTGCTAAAAATAAATAAACTGCACATTAACAACTATTCCAGGTAGAATGATGAACAGTGAGGAAGTGAATGTAATAACTGTAGTTACTGTGGTTAAGTAGTTTTTTCACGTATCTGTACTTTACTGAAGTGTTACCATTTGAAGAGACTTTTACTGTAACTTCACTATACTACACTAAAAGTCAAATATTTGACTTTTTACTCGACTACATTTAGTGAAATCAGTCGTTCCTTTTTATTAATGAGGATAAAATCGTAACTGGTGAAACACGCAGCGAGTCACCAATCAGGATCGAGCGCACGCTCTGTTTTACACGTGTTCTGATCGGCGCTCGGTGCATCTACTGATCACCAACATACAGTTCAGCATCAGTTCAACATCAAGCAGAACATTTAGAGAAGAATAAATGATGATGAAACTCCAGACTTGAAGTCACAAGTAGTTGAAAAGAAGGTTTTGAATTCATGATGATTGTAATAGAAATCAATCAGTGTTTGAGTCATTAATATCATTCTATTAATGGATCAGTGTGCTGAGAGTCACATTCGAGTCTTTTCACATAAACTGAGGTGATTAAATGAAGAATCTTGTGATAAAAATGATCATAGGAACATTATAGTTATAATAAATCACTACTTTAGATACTTAAGTACATTTGAAGGCAAATCATTTTGTACTTTTACTAAAGTGACAAGTTACTGGAGTCACATTTTACTGAGTGGATCTACTTTAACTCAACTACAGGACTTGTGCACTTCGTTCAACAAAGCATCCTGAATTATAAAGCATGCTCACTTTGTGGCCACTACGCAGATTTAAACACTAATGAAATTGGTCACGCCTTTCCAGCGAGATGAACATCTCAGTGAGAATCAGAGAGGATTTTAATGGACTTAGAGACACTTCAAATGTGTGAATTGGTGAATTGTATTGTATTGGACAGTTTCAGGACGTCATTAAGACATTCGGACTGTGAGAAGTCAGAAGGCTTCCAGATTTTATGCTAATTGTACTATATTGTTAGATCTTTACACAGTCGTGAGTTGACAGTACAGTCATCGGGCTGGGGTTGGAGTGGGTTTGTTCCCCGAATCAGGTATGTTTAATGTCCAATATAATCGGGGTTGCCAGATTTTGGCATCTCATAAAAAAAATAAAAAAAAACACTCATGTAAAACCCCCTTCTTGTCTCAACTCTTGCTAAAGAAACAAGGTCTAAATGCAGCTCTACCTCTGCCATGTTAATCTGTATTCTATGTGACTCTCAGGAAAGGCCTCGGTCTCCATAGTGTTGTGATGCTTCATATTCACGTAGCAGCAGCGGCACTGAGAAACGAGACGAGAAATAAATCCGCATATATAAAATGTTGGTGTGTATACATTGTTCAAAAGATCCTGCTTTCCATGGGTTGCAGTGGAAGATCTCCTGCTATAGAGCGCCAACCTTATTGAACACCAGTGAACGCTGACTGCACCCCAGACCTTCTCACCTTCTCACCTACATCAGTTCCTGCTTTTACTAACACCCTTGTGAATAAATGAATCGCCATAAATCTCCATAAAATCTGGTGGAACATCTTTCTAGAAGATTTTGGGGTTATTAAAACACCAAATGGGGACTGAAAGTGGAATGGGATTCCTAACATATCAGCTCATGTCAAAAAAAATGTATTTAAAACAAAACTAAAAAATTTCATTAAAAAACAAACTGGCCCCGTTCTTTAGAAAAGATCATGCTTTGGGAACTTTTGTTTAAAAAGACAAGGTCACCGTAGTGCGCACGCATTTCTGATCTATGAGCTGTTGATGATCCACTCTGAATCTATTCCTTTCTATCTTTTCACTTTTAATAGTCGCTGAAATAACCACAGAAACAGTTGATCTAAGTTGTGCGTTTTGTCCTCGGTGTTATTTGGTGCTCTGTGATTGTTCAGTGAAGAGAATAGTAATCAGAGAGGAATTTCAGACGTTACTCAGAACCTTGCAGCAGGTCTGTGGCTTTGATGGACTGGATAAAATATAGCAGGTTTTTTTTTTTAGTCATGTTGTATATGAAGGAAAAAATACTCAGTCTAATAAAACTATTATGGAATAATGTAAAAGGAGTGAGGAATGTGCACAGCATCCTAATCTCATCTCCCGGGAGGTTACGGGGTTAATAAAGGTTGAAGGATTTGCTTGTCGCTGCTTAAATTCGAGATTCAAGTTTGCTGAGATTCAGATTTTTATGGCCAGGAGCAAACGAGCATAATCAGACTTGCTCTCTGGGTGGGAGGGGCATACTCTTGCTCTCTGGGTGGGAAGGGCATACTCTTGTTTTCTGAGTGGGAGGGGCATACACTTGCTCTCTGGGTGGGAGGGGCATATTCTTGCTCTCTGGGTGGGAGGGGCATACTGGAAATCAGAGACACACCAGCCAATGGTAAGATATCTGTTAGATCATGTGTGTGGAAAAGGGCTGATCATTTTGTTGGCATGTCAGGAATTTGCATATAATAGTCATAATAGATAAAGTGTAAAGTTTGCTAAATTATTTACAAACAAAATAAAAGTTGTAAATAAAAGGTTGCATAAGTATTTAATAATGTGTCGATTATTTTTCTGCTTGCTAAAGAAATAAATTCTAATGCTCAACTTTGCTCTTATTGGAATAACACTGACTATTTATTGAATATTCTAATTTATTTAGATGATATGACCATCTCCTGCTATAAAACCGTTAATCGGATTCTGTGGGTCATTTACACATTTACATTTATCGCATTTGAGGGTTATGAGCTATGGGGTTAAGGGCCTTGCTCAGGGGCCCAGGAGGGGCATTTTGGTGGGGGAGTGATTTAAACTCATGACCTTTTGATCCAAAGACCTTTTGATCCAAAGTCCCAACAGCTAAGCTACCAGTTCCCCAGGCTCCCGGTCACAAGCTTTAGTTTTGACATTACTTATTTTTATTAAATCCACATCCTGATCGTTTTGGATTTAATAAATAGTTGAACTCATAATTCAGAAATACGTCATTTTCAGGTGCCATGTTGATTTGAGGGCAACATTCGGAACTCATGGATTGATTAGATGTTTCGTGTAGATGCTCCGAATTAAGCAGAGACCACCTTATCAGCACGACAAGCCCAAATCACCCAAAAGCTGAAAGAGTACGAGCTCAAAATCTGCAAACTGTATAACAGTCCTGCTTTAAAGCATCTCAAATATGCGCCACAACAAATCTGTGTTTATAGTCGCTCTGGAATCCAGTCAGCATTGCAAAATAGCAACAGCGACACCTACAGGTGTGAACTGAACAGTGTCTCTCTCTCTCTCTCTCTCTCTCTCTCTCTCTCTCTCTCTCTTTCTCTTTCTCACTCTCGCTCAATCTCACTCTCTCTTTCTCTCTCTCTCTCTCTCTCTTTCTCTCTCTCTCTTGCTCTCTCTCTCTCTCTTTCTCTCTCTCTGTCTCTCTTATATATATATATTATTTCAAGATGCAAATATTGCTTTATTGACATGACAAATATTCACATTCGTATTGCCAAAGGCTTGAATATACATACACATAAAATCAGAAAATAGAAATTAAATTATTTCTAAAATTATTTCTAAAAAAGAGTCTAAAAAATCTCTCTCTCTCTCTCTCTCTCTCTCTCTCTCTCTCTCTCTCTCTCTCTCTCTCTCTCTTTCTCATTCCCTCTGTATTCTGATTCCAGTCTCTGGGACGTCGACTTAGTGATGGCTTCCAAAAGAAAGCTAGCTGATTCAATTAGAGCCTGGTCTTCATCCAAACAGAAGATCAGGAGGATCAGTCGACTTCCAGCAACTCGTTTATGAATGGAGGTGAATATCAATTATTTAAAATATTTCAACAGGAATCTATTTCTATGTCTAATTATAAGTTATTTATATATAATGCATGCAATACAACACCATAATGTTTTCCATAATAATGTGTTTGATTTTAAAGCAAAATATTAATCAGTTTGGGCTGAAAAAGGTACCGGTAAAACTAACACTGTATGGCCAAAGGTTTTGGGACACCCGACTTTTCCACCCATATGTGATTCTACTTCAAACTCCTTACAGCACATATTTGTGTAGGACGTCTTTGGTGTAAAATTCTCTCTTTACTTAAACTTGGAGACCTGAACCTGTTCCATGACAATGCCCCTGTGCACAAAGCCAGCTCCATGAAGATCTGCTTCACATAGTGTGAACTCTGCACCCCAGACCTCCTTCCTTCACCTCCATCAGTACCTGACTTTCCACAAAATCTAGTGGAACATCTTCCCAGAAGAATGGAGGTCATTATAAGAACGAAAGGGAACTAAATGTGGAATGGGATGTAAAAAAAAAAAGCACGTCTATAGCAGGGTCGGGTGTCCAAATACTTTTGGCGGCAAATCGTAAAATAACGTTGTGTTTGATAATCTTCTGTCTTTAAATTCAAATCACAGCAACAGATCGCATCCCTTCTTCCTGTTCGGCCTTTTATTCCGTCAGATTGGAAAAGAAAGTGAGAACGTTGACGGTAATTGGATCACAAACGCCAGGCTTTATGCACCGCCTCAGGTCTTCCTTTAGTCTGTCACTTCTCCTCAAATCATTTCATCATTACATTTGTAGGTTATGTAAAGAGGTTGGAATGATTTCTCCGATAAAAAGAACAATGAAAGCGTGTTTGTCTTCAGCTCTCAAGGGCGACCGGGTTTCTGATTCGTACCAGGAGGATTCTGGAATGGATTTGGATCGGAGGTGAATGGGATTGAATTCTCACATTGGAAGGTGTAGATTCATTTATTATGACATTATGATAACCTGCCTAAAATTGTGTTGTTCCTCTTTTAATGCTAAAACAGTTAAGACGCTTTGAGCATCAACAGCATGAACTTCTTCAGCAGTCTGAGCTACAGGAACTCGTCTGTTGGATCGGACCACAGGGACCAGCCTTCGCTCCCCACGTGCATCAAACAGGCCTCGGTCGCCCACGACCCTGTCACTGGTTTACCACTGTTCCTTCCTTGGAGCACTTTTGACCTTCCTTGGACCACTGCAGACCAGGAACATCTTACTGACCCAGTCGTCTAGACGCCACAATTTGTCAAATCCTAATGCTAGCCCATTTTTCCTGCTTCTAACACGTCAACTTTGAGGAGAAAACCCCATTGGCTGGTAGCTATGGGCAAGATCTAATATCAGGAGCATGTTGGGTCAGATGTTTTATGGTGAAGTTTCTTTGATAGATCTTTGTCCTCACAGAAGTGGATACGAGTCAGTTCTCTTTCTCTCTGATTTCAGCGAAAATATCATCAATATCTTCTTCTCTCCATCTCCGTCTCTTCGAGTCCAGTACGCTATGATTCAGCAGAGGTTTGGAAATTCCCTGAGTCAGGTACGGAGAAAGAAAACGTTGTTCTTGTTTGTGATGGCTCAGTCCTGCGATCTTCAGGGATCTTGGAGCTGAAATTGGGGGCACTTGTCTTCTCAAATTGGGGCCAAGAGATGGCATTTTATTTAAGAACACTACAGACACCATGATGAAGAGCTCCTGAGCTCAGGAGTCGGCCGGCGCTACACTCAGAGCGAGGAAGTGTCGGGAATTAGAAACTCTCCACAAAGCGACGGTTTAAAGGCTGCCTTCGTTTTTATACTTTCTCATAAAAAAACATCCGACTGGGATACGATATTATGGGTTTGGGTTTTGTTGTGGGGGGTTTTTTTGTGTTTATTGGCAAAGGAGGAATGTAATATATATGAGATCTTTTTTATAAAATAAAAAAAAAAGACAGTGAACCAGGAATGTTGCTTTCACCTGATGTTAAAATTTGTGGTGAGAATCTGTGAAGGTGAAATCCATCTTTCCATCTTGGAAAAGATTTCCTCTCCTCGCGCACCGTTAGACAGAGCGGACCGAGTCTCAGCGCCAGACTCATTCTAATTTAATGAGGGGAATAATGAAACTTTGTGAAGTGGCTCCGAGCGCTCGTTTCAAGGATCCGGCTGGTGGGATTCGGTTCGCTGGAAACCAACTCCAAGATGATACATTTAATGTTCCAGTCATGAAGACTGAGCAGAGCCTCCACCACTTTCTGAACAACACTTTATCGACTCGAAAAGATCCATTTCATTGGATGTAGGAGTGTGTTTGTGGAGATTTGTGCGATTTTAGCCACAGGGGTGTTTGTAAAGTCAGATGCTGATGTGGGTGAGAGGGTGAGGAGGTCTGGGGTGCAGTCAGTGTTCACCTTCAACCCAAAACATGTTCAATAGATTTTATAGCTGTATAGCAGAACATCTTTTACTCTAACTCATGTATCTTCATGGAGCGGCTTTGTGCACAGGAGCATTGTCATGCTGGAACAGGTTTTGGGTCTCCTAAATTTCATGCTCCCACCTCTAAAGACGCCCACTACAATTGTGTGCCTCCAACTTTGTGGAAGAACCACATATAGATGGAATTATTAGATTAGAGTTCCAATATTGTTTTTCATATTGGTAATTGGATGTTTTTTTGCAGATTCAGTAAAATATCCATCAATATAATGGGTTTATAAATAGGATTAATAGTGGATTGTGATTGGCTGGAGGTTCAGGTGTAAATAGTGGATTGTGATTGGCTGGGGATTAAGGTGGGAATAGTGGATTGTGGTTGGCTGGAGGTTCAGGTGTATATAGTGGATTGTGATTGGGTGGAAGTTCAGGTGTGAACAGTGGATTGTGATTGGTTGGAAGTTCAGGTGTAAATAGTGGATTGTGATTGGCTGGAAGTTCAGGTGTAAATAGTGGATTGTGATTGGCTGGAAGTTCAGATGTAAATCGTGGATTGTGATTGGCTGGAAGTTCAGATGTAAATAGTGGATTGTGATTGGCTGGAAGTTCAGGTGTAAATAGTGGATTGTGATTTGTTGGAAGTTCAGGTGTAAATAGTGGATTGTGATTGGCTGGAAGTTCAGGTGTAAATAGTGGATTGTGATTGGCTGGAAGTTCAGATGTAAATAGTGGATTGTGATTGGCTGGAAGTTCAGATGTAAATAGTGGATTGTGATTGGCTGGAAGTTCATTTGTGAATTTGATAAACGGCTCGAGACACAAGATAAATTTGGAGACAAACCGGAGAAGAAAATGTTCGAATGAGAAACAGAACGAAAGACAGAACCAGGAATTCACATCAACAGCTTCATTATTAGTTGAGACGTGCAACATTATTAAAACTTATGTAAATAAATATAATCTTCGGACACTACTTTATCTGGGTGTGTGATACGAAGCATTAGAATTGTAGATGTAACCCATTCATCCAGTTTCGCTCTGCAAACATCGATAACAGTTTTAACTCCTCAATGCTGGGACGTGACCCTGGCATCAGGTGATCATTCATGGGCAGGTGTGAGACCTTACACCATTTTAATGTGACTACACGAGTAATTCTTGCTTATAAATAATTATAAACGGAGATGAAATCGTTCAAAATTGGCCATTATGTTCTGCTCACTGCAATTACGTCTGAAATCACAAGGTTGTTATCCCAATTAAATTCTCCCTTTTCAGAAAGTCAAGCTTTTTGTTGCGCCGTCAGATGCGTCCAAATCTTTTCTTTAATGGACAATTTAGTGAAAACAGGAGCCGGGTTTAGAACTCATCTGCTCCACGGGTGACGTTCCAGAGCGGAACAAGGCGAGACGAGTTCGAGCTAAAGGTCATGTCGCAGAAAAAAACGGTGTGTGTGTGTGTGTGTGTGTGTGTGTGTGTGTGTGTGTGTGTCACTGAATGTTGAAGGGGAAAAAGGCAGAGCGGTGCACCGATCATCCGGCTAATGAAAAACGTTATGGAGGGAAATGTCACGTGGAAAATGCCATGCTGAGTGGAGGAAGGTCACGCAGAAGATGCTTTACACTCACACACGCTCACGTATTTTCAAGCGTTTTATTGCGGTACTATTTACATAAATGGAACGAATCTGCTAGGATGATTGAATAACTCAGAGAGAGTAGATGATGGTCCGGTTCTTCAGCTCTTCTACGTACTCCTTGGCCTGGTCGAACGGCGTACTCTGCTCCAGCACGGGAGGCGGACCCTCCACCAGCTTCACGAAGTAATGGCAGTACACTTTGTCCATGATGCCGAACATGCCTCGACCGTGGTACCGGATGCGCTTCAGGTACTGGCCTTTACCTGTGAACGACTCGGCTGTTGAGGAGGAAAGAAAGTGCTGATATGATACTCTGGAAATAGGTTCGATCACAACTTTATTTAGAAGTGGAAAAGAAGACAGGAGAAGGTTTAATGTTATCGGCTATGATCTAGATCTTCTGATCTTCTTCTCCATAACCATCATTTATATCTTTCACTATGTATAGGACTTGGTGGCTCACAATATAGATCATCCCACGTCCCAGTATCTGGTGAATTTGATTTATAATCTTCTTCCTGACTTGATCTACATTTAAATCCAGTGCAGCAAAATCTGGACTAAATGTCCTTCAGTCTAGACCTCACAGGACGGCTGTGTAAGGGGACTAAATGGCTCCAAACAACCTGATGGTGAGAAGGAAATGTTAACAATAAACTTCCAAAATAAAGTTCAAGTGAAGGGAAAATTTCATGCTCCCGTCATTTGATTTTTTGGGGGTAACAGCTTGAGAAGGAACCATGTACGGCTGGAAATGTCAGGTGTCCCAATACTTTTGACCATATAATTGTATATCGTGTAAGAATTACGGTTCTATAAACTCACCCACATACAGGTTGGATTTATATTCAACGTTGTGGTTCTTCACTGCCATTTCCTGCGCTTCCAAAAGGACCTGTTGGGTAAAAGCAAAGAAAAAAATCCCACGTCAGACGCAGGGGGAGAGACGTGACAGCCGGGCAGCGATCAGGTATGAAGTTACCTCTTTCATAATCTTGGCTCCTTTCTTGTCATTAAACTCGAGCTGAGACAGGGCCTGGTCGATGCTCATGCCTCTGATCTGCCACAGGGACGGAAACTCGGCGTTAAATTCAGGAACAGCAAAAGTAAAACCACAATTTTTAAAAGATACCTTCCAAAAACTATGATTCCCAATATGGGATGTGGGAGTTTAGCTGTTGAGATATTCGACTTCCGATCTGAAGGTCATGAGTTCAAATCCCAGCTACACCAGTGGCCCCACCGCTCGTAATTTCTCAAATATCAGATCTCAATTATACAGCTGAGACGTTAAGGGGTTAAAAGCCTTGCTGAAGTGGCAGGGGTGTGGTGGTGGTGCTGGGATTTGAACTTATGACCTTCTGATCAGAAGTCCAACCTCTTCATTACTGAGTGCCCACTTATTGTTCTCGGAGAACCGCGATCACGTCCATACGATGATGTTTGAACCGCGATAATGTTTAGTAATCGCTGATAGTTTTCCAGTTTTCCGGCATTCGTAAAGTGGGAGACTGGGATTGGATACATTTTTTTTTTCCGGGGCCACCCAAGAGTAACTGCTGGCCCATGCCTGGCCACCCCTGTTTATAATAATAATAATAATAATAATAATAAATAAATAAATCACAGGCTCCACTACTGAGCCACACCAAGCTGCCACTCTTGGGCCCCTGAGCAAGGCCCTTAACCCCGTAGCTGCTCAGGTGTATGAATAAGATAAATGTAAGTCGCTATGAATATGGGCGTCTATTTATTTCTGGTTGCAGCTTTTCCAATTCCTCCTGAGCACGCTGGGCCGGGATCACGCCGCCCTCCAATCCTGTGGTAAACATCTCATTTACTCCACGAACGCACTCAAACACCACCACCATGATTAATCGTGGTTCTCAAGGAGACCGAGTTGGGCTGCAGACTAGACCTTCAGCGTGCGGAATCTCTTCAGATACGGATGGTCGCCGGATACGTTGGTGTTTTAAACGATGCGCAGCTGCTCAAGAACTCAAACACACACTCGAAAACTCAACTCAATTAATATACATCAGGTCTACAGCGCCACCCGTGTTAGAGGGATTGAGGAGTTAAATGCACGTCAGAAATATAAAAACATCCTGTGGTATCCAGCGTCTCTCACCAGCTTAGCCAGGTACCACATCTTGTCTTTGCTGTACTTAATTTGGCGTCTGCAATGATGGACCTCCTGAAAAAAAAAAAAAAAATCAATATTAATATATCAAATCTCTTGAAAGCCTCTGCTGAAAGGGTAATGAAGGGGTCACTGACCGCCGGTCTGCGTGGCTCATCCTGCTCCTGAGGCGGGTAAACGATGCGGTTCTTCCTCTCCCAGTTCTTGTTGTTGAACACTGCACTGGTGTGAAGACACGACGTCTGGGAGAAGAGCGTGGGAAACCTGGAGCACAAGATCAGACAAACATCATTACATTCATTTATTCATTTAAGACCTTTAGAGCTCCAAACCTATTGATCCTGAATGCTAATTGCACCCGAGACCTCGTCACTTTCTCACATTCATCAGTACCTGACTTTACTAAAACCCTTGTGGAACATCATCTCAGAAGAGTGGAGGATATTAGAACAGTAAATGGGGAATGGGATGTTCAAACAGCACATAATGTCGAGCTTCAGAATTTCTCTTAAAAGGAGAATTTTGCATATCGAGGGACGATTTTGCATATCGAGGGAGTGAATGAATGAAAAAATATCTTCAGAAAAATATAAATATAAAACAAACACACACACACACACACTGTTATATACACATCTGTATTACAAATATATCTAACAAATGTAAACTATTTAATTCACATTTTTCCCTGTATTTAATTTTATTTGATCAATTTGTGGCCATTTAATTCGATGACTCAATTCAATCAATATAATAAAAACGTGTATTGCATTAATTTGATTAAATCAATTTTATTTTTTATATAATTTATTTGTTAAACTGATGTCCACAAATGTTAATAATAATAATAAACTGCATTAATAACAAACGACAAGCAATTTTGTGTCTTGCATTTCTTCCTCACTGCTGTACCGAGATACGTATCGAACCGTGAAATTTGTGTACCGTTACACCCTTTTATATATATATATATACACATAAACACATACATATATATATATAATTATATTGCAACTTTTCAGTGTACAGAATATACAATATACAGAAGTACAATATTATTTAATTTGAACAATTTTATATATATATATATATATATATATATATATATATATATATATATATATATATATATATATATATATATACACACACATGAGAGAGATAGATATATAAATTTACTTTAATAGAAAAAAATTCAAGAACATTATACAAACTATAAATGATCTAAACATTTATATCTTTTGTCCTTGATTCCTGAACATCTCCAGTATCTGAATAATCTGAATTACACACCTTGAAGAAATTTGTCCTAATAAACGATTGAGTAATGTCACACCTGCGAAAAGAAAAAAAAAATAACACCTTAAAACCAAAATACTCAGATTTTAATAACAATTTATAATAAATATAGATAGTCAGTTTACCACTCGCTGTCATGGTGGAGGGCGCCATGTTGGAACGAAACACAACCTTTTCCAGCACTGTCGTAAAGTAACTCGAGTTTGCATGTTGTATAAAAGCTAAACAACAAAAGTATACATTGTAACGTTTCGATTTATTTATAAGTTTGGCATTTGTTTTGTTTGTTTCTATACTAACGATATGTTGATTATATTTGAATATATTTTTAAACACACAAAAAAAGTTTGCGACATCTAATATCGATAGACGGCATTCTTGGAGACGCAAAGCGTTTTGTTCCCACCCGCATTCTTGTGCTCCATCCTGATTGGTCAGTTATGCCTTCTGGGAATATGATTGGATAATGGATGCGGAACTATTACAAGTTTAGCCAATATTGAGTTAGGAGGCGGGATTAACTGAAGGCCGGTGGGCAAACGAGGAAGCAGCATGGGTGAATGGAAGGTGTAGAAGCTTGTCTGGTGTGAGGGGCGTCTGAGCTTCTGAACTTCGAACTTGAACTTTCCAAGATCGGTTTGTCTTCCAGACAGTCGGGATGCACGAGCGGCTTGTTCCTGCGTCGCCGAACTGGTACTGCTCACGCTGCAGCGACCTGAGCGTCCACGGCGTGCTGGGCTTTGGAGCTAAGAACACGATCTACCTTCTGAAAGTCAGCGCTTCATCAGCAACAGTGCTCGGTATGAAGCTCGCATCATCTCACAGTGTCCACCCCTGGTCCACCTCTGTTCTAAAGTCCATGCTCTCCTCTTATTATCATTACTGTTCTCATGTTCTTCATCCCCAGGTGAACTCAGGGGCCACAGCGAAAGAGTTTCTGGCTTCTCATTCTGCAGGCATGAGGCTCAAGAACATGTTTGTGCAAGCAGCTCAGATGATAAGACCATCAAAATCTGGGATGCTGACCAGAAGGTGCTGTTAGAGGAACATCAAGTCCATCAGGTAGGATTCATCCAGAGCATCTTCTCCTCTTACCAGATCACAAGGAATGCGGTTACAATTTATTCTTTATTCGTCTACTTGATTTTGATCAAAAATGCTCTGAAGAACGTGTTCGCACTCACTGATGCTCTTCTCTCCGACAAGTTCTTCTCGTTTTTTCCTTTTTTCAGTACAAATCGCCGACATTTCTTCTCGAACAGACAGTTTGTTTGTTGACTGAGCAGGATTTGAGGATGAGGAGGTGATCAGGGATCTGTCCTGCCTGAACTGAATCCCATCATTACGTCGCCACATCTGTAGAAACATCAGTATTATAGAGAAGTGCAGTAGAACAGAGCAGAGCGCTGCATCACACACAGGAATCTCATACAGGGAGACGAACTCATAGCCAATGAACACGTTTCTACACGTCTCCTTTCACTGGAGCCACAGCTGCACCGCCCACATACATCATCTCCAGCAGAAGCGTCCACAGTCCCGTCATCACATCACCCCCGGGTTTTCCTGCGGTTTTTTTGCGTTACATTACGGTTTTCCTGGGAATTTAAAATGTGTGTTTTTATGCAAATTAGACAGGAAAGAAATGATGATAATTTAATACATATTCATGGAGAAAAAGATAAACGACTTGAGTAACTTCTCACCTCTAAATCACGTGGGTTCTGGAATTGTGTGGTTCTAGAACACCATCTCGGCCATTCACTGGTCTCCGAGGCAGAAAGCTTTACTGGTGTCAGGAGATGAGAAGGGAATCGTGGTGTGTCACTGGTTTGGCAGAGGAGACACTCGGAGCTTCTTCCCCGAACCCAGAACCATCTTCAGTCTGTCCTGCTCTCCACACAACGAGAACCACGTCGCCATCGGGTAAGACTTCTCCTCCAACCACCTCCAAATCCTTGTGACGGTTTCTAAAGAACTTTGATGCCACTTTTAGAACATTGCATTGTCCCACACCATATCTGTCCTTCTTTCCCCCTCTCTCTCTCTCTCTCTCTGTTCTCCAAAGGTACAAGGATGGAATGATCGTTCTGATAGACCTCAGTAAGAAAGGAGATGTGATCCACCGTCTGAGAGGTCATGAAGAGGAGATCCACGCTCTCGCCTGGTGTCCCGAACCCCAGGAGGACGCGCTGTACGGCCGGCCTGAGGACATCGCTGGTATCGTGTCTTCACCAAGATCTGAGAAATAGAATTAGACGATTTACACTGGAAAAAAAATAATAACCTTCTAAAATGGAGAAATAAATGCAAAATTTAAGACGACGAAACAAGTGAAATGATCTGGAAGTGCAGTAAAATAATGACTTTAGAGAGGAACAGAATGTCTTCAAATAAGCGTTAAAACATGTTTTAGTCGAATTCACTACTTTCTTTTTTGCTGTGTGAAGCTTTTGAAGTTCTTCTTGCACATTCCAGACGTATTCGTATTCCTTCTCTGCAGACGCGTCCAGCGGGCCGGTGGAGGTCGAGCGTGGAGGTGCTGGAGGTGGTGGTGGTTACCTGGCGTCAGGTAGCCGAGATCAGACCGTTCGGATTTGGAGCACGGCAAGAGGCAAAGGTGTGTGTGTGTGTGTGTTAATTAATTAAAGATGCAATATATATTCTTTAGCACTGTGAACAATTAATGATATTAATATAATTATGCGTTATTAAATGAATATTAATAATGTCATAAATAATGATTTTTTCATTTAAAAAAAAATTATTTTTTAGTTTTTTATATATAATATATACTTACATAATAAATGTAATAAATATATCTATTTTTTTACTTACATATAAATATAATATAAAGTGAACGAATTTATTACTTACGCATTCAGAATTTATTCAGATTTTCTCTCTTGCGCTTTTTAATCCTAAATAAATGATTTATTTATTTATTAGTATTTTATTTATTTATTCTTACTGTTTTTAATAAATGCAGTTAAAATGTTTTTTTTCTCTTTTTTGTTATTTTATTGATTATTTATTTATTTTTTTTTTTAAACTTTCATTCATTTATTTATTTACATATTTGATTTGTTGATTTATTTATTTGTGTGTGTGTGTGTGTGTGTGTGTGTGTGTGTTCGTATTTCGGGGTTTTTTTATGACGTGCACGTCGTGTTGCAGGTGTTATGACCCTGAAGCTGCCGTTTCTGAAGAGGCGAGGCACGGGCGTGGACCCCGGGGTGAAGGAGAGACTCTGGCTCACGGTGCACTGGCCGAAAGGAAGACCTTCACAAGTCGTCTCCAGCTGCTTCGGGTCTGGATCTTCTGCTCTTTACGTGTTTACTGGGGAACTGGAGGCTCAGTGGTTAAGGTTCTGTGTTACTGCTCTGAAGGTCGGGGGTTCAAGCCACGGTATCACTAATTGCCACTCTTGGGGCCCCTGAGCAAGGCCCTTAACCCTCTGGCTGACCCTGTGTTTAGACCCCAGCTTCTGTAACGTACACGTGAGAAGTTTAAAGCCTCTTTAAACAGTATATACAGTCTATAACCCTTATTCCTTTCTTTTTTTTTACTTTTTTTTTCTTTCTTACTTTCTATTTTGATTTGTCGTCGCTTGCTGAAGCGTGTGAAACGATCCTCAGCTCTCGAGTCTGAGCTCTGGTGTGATGTGGGATGTTTTCTGCTTTTACCCTTTTAAAAGGGTTATTAATTAAGTAATTATTTTACCAATTAAAACTGAAAAAAAAAAAAATAAAAAAAAATTGTTTGTGTAGATTTTTTGTTTAGTGTCAACTTTGTAAATGTACATAATGTAATTAAGGCTTTGGAATCGGAAGGTCGTGAGGTCAAATCCTAAACTCCTACTGATGGGCCCTTGAGCAAGGCCCCTGACCTTCAGCTGCTTAGTTATAAGTTACTCTGGATATGGTGTTTATTTGTTTTTGTTTTTTGTGTGTGTGTGTGTGTCTTCAGTGGAGAACTGGTGCTCTGGGATCTCACGAAATCCGGTAAACAGAAATGGATTCTGCTGGGCAGCTCATCAGATGGTCAGAACCACAACCGCATCGTCTTCAACCTGAGCTCAGCGCGTGTGGGGGAGCGAGATCTTCTCATCAGCACCTCCATGGACAGAGACGTGAGACTCGTTCTTCTCTCTCCGTGACGCTGAAGAACCGGATTTATAATGAGTGTTGTGTGTGTGTGGGGTTTTCATCTGTCGTGTTGTATCTCCTCCTCAGGTGAAGTGTTGGGATGTGGAGACGTTGGAGTGCTGCTGGACTTTACCCACCATGGGAGGCTTCGTTTACTCTCTGAGCTTCTCCCCAGTGGCCTCAGGCGTCCTGGCGCTGGGCGTCGGAGACAACATGATCCGCGTGTGGAACACGATGTCCATCCACAACCCCTACCACACCAGGACCTTCTGGCAGGGGATCAAGTCCAAAGTCACCGCTGTACATCATCGTTCTAACACCTCGACGTGTCCTCACTTTCTTTAATAATCACAGCTCCTTCTTTCCTTCTTCCTTTCTGCTCATTCTGTCCTTCCTCAGTTTGAATTCTCTCTTTCTTTCTTACTTCTTTGGCTTTTTCCCATCATTTACTTTCGCACTCGTTTTCTTTCTTTTCTGTTCTTCCTTTCTCTCGTCATTTATTTCCTTCTTTTTTTTATTTTTTTTTTTGTCTTTCTTTCTTTCTTTTTTTTTTTGTTCTTGTCATTTCTTTTGTTCTTTCTTTTGTCATTCTGTGTGATTTTTCTTTCTGTCTCTCTTTCTTTAATTCTTTCTTTTATTTCTCTCTTACTTTTACTTTTTTTGTCTTTTTTTCCCCCCCATCATTTTCTTTCTTACTTTCTCACTTGCACTCGCTTTCTTTGTCTTTTTTTGTTTTAATAATTTTTTTTGTTTCGTTCTTTCTCTTGTCATTTATTTCCTTCTTTCTTGTCATGTTCTTTTTTTCCTCATCATGTCTTTCATTTTCATTTCCTTTGTCTTACTTTTATTTTATTTTTTTATTGTTCGCGTCATTTTTTTTTCTTATTTTCTTGCACACCCAACATTTTTGTCTTTTTTATTTCCTTCTTGTTGTTTTTTTGTGTCATTTCTTTCTTTCCTTGTTGATCTGGTGTTTTTCTGGGTTTTATAGTTGGCGTGGCATCCAGTAAAGGAGGGATCATTAGCTTTCGGAACGGACGACGGAAAAGTGGGAATCTATGAAGTTTTTTCCAACAAGTACTAACACACACACACACACACACACACACACACACACACACACCACATACACCACACACACCTGTTGCTATATCAATACACATTTAGTGTTCTGTGTTAAAGATGTGTGTGTGTGTGTGTCTGTGTTTAGGCCTCCACAGATCTCCAGCACGTACCACCGTAGAACAGTTTACTCTCTGGACTGGGGTCCTCCAGTTCCACCTCTGTCATTTGGTGAGTATCTCTCTCTCTCTCTCTCTCTCTCTCTCTCTCTCTCTCTCTCTCTCACTCTAATGGAGGGAGATGGTGTACGACTTCATTCCTTCACGGCCATTTTACTGCTAAATCACTGAAGGCGGTTTCTCACTTTGTCTTTCATCAGGATGGAGGAGATCATTGCTTTTGTTTTAGAGAAAAAGAGAAAAAGAGGGAGGGAGGAGGTGTGCGAGAGAGAGTGAGAGGGAGGGAGGGAGTGTGAGAGAGAGAGTGAGTGAGAAAGATGGCACATTTGTTGTTATAATAACCTCCACTTTTCTGGGAAGATGTTCCACTAGATTTTGTGGAGATTTGTTCAGCTACAAGGAAGTGTGGTATTAAAGTCAGGTACTGATGGAGGTGAGGAGGTGAGAAGGTGAGAAGGCTCCTGGGAGTTCAGTCAGCGTTCATTCATTCATGTTTTGATTGTGTTGAAGCTCTATAGCAGGAGATCTTCCACTCCATCCCATGTAAAGCAGATCTTCATGGAGCTGGCTTTGTTTGCACTGTGATGTTGGAGCAGGTTTGGGTCTCCTACTTTACCTGATTATTATTCTTTTTTGGTTTGCAGGTGCAGGAGATAAACCCGAGTACACGCTGTACAGCTGTGCAGGAGAAGGAGTTATCTTCCAGCACGACCCGTGGAAGCTCTCAGACGAAGCCAGCAACATCGACAAACTCATCCGCGACTCGAACAACATCAGAGTAAGTGGTTTCTGGAGAACTCTGTACACGTGAGCGTCGCTACAGTGGTGCACGTGATCCAGCGATGTTCTAATAAACCTACTTTTTTCTGCAGCACAAAATCTCTCCTCACACGGACCTCAGCTGGAAGCCGGACGGGAAAATCTTGGCGATCGGAAATGAAGACGGGTGAGTGGATTCCTCAATCAGCAGCTACACACGGGTTACATGAAGCACGATGTGGAGCTGAAGAACAGCCCGAGGTGAACGTAATAATGGTGTAAGGCCTTACACCTGGCCGTGGATCACCTGACCTTCACTTCCCAGAATGGAGGAGTTGATGTTTGCAGAGCAAAACTGACCGAATGGATCTGCTGCTCAGGAATCAGCATCTGGAATCAGCATCTGTCACGTCTTTTTATATTTAATAATGAAGCTGTTGGAGTTTCCTCCTGGCCCCTTTTTTTCATTCGAATATTTTTTCAGTTCATCAGTTGATAATTTCTCTTGCAGTTCTGTAGAAGTGTTCGAGGCTCCAAGTCTGAAGCTCCTGTGCACCGTGCAGCAGCACCATAAAATCATCAACGCACTACGCTGGCACCATCAGCACTCCAGCACCAGGCCTGAGCTGCACTGCCTGCTCGCCTCGGGCTCCAGCAACGCTCTCGTCTACGTCCACGACCTGCGCAGCGCCATCGGTCTGCATCGCATGGACACGCCCCGAAACACGACAATAAAATACCAGCAGTGATTAAAAGACACAATTATAACAAAAAAATATTTATATATTATATTTAAAAAAAAAAAGTATTAAATAATTAAAATAATTGTATACTGTAAATGTTTTTTATATAATATTTTTATATATTAAAAATTTTATTTTTTTTTTTACAAATTTTATACAATTGTGCTCATTTTTATATATTTAAATAATTTTTTTTTAAATAAAGAGAACCCATCTGAGAACCCGGTTTTGGTGACCGAAGCCTTCCGCACGTTGTCTGGTCACACCAACAAAATCACGGGTCTGGAGTGGAGTCCTCACCATGACGCTCAGCTGGTCACGTCCTGCTACGACGGCACGGCTCAGGCGAGTCCTTCTACTACCTTCTTCAAATACCTTAAATACAGCGTCTGCCTCATTCTTTCAACCTCCACCCTTCTGGTGAGATGTTCCTTTAGATCTTGTGGAGAGTCGTTCAGGGTTAAGGATGTGTGTTAGAGTGATGAAGGTGATGAACGTGCGGAGGCCTGGGGTGCAGTCAGTTCACATTTGATCGTTCAAAGCGGTTTGGAGCTCTATAGCTGGAGATCTTCCACTTGAAAGCAGATCTTCATGAAGCTGGATTTGTGCACAGGGACATTGTCAGGGAGGAACAGGTTCGGGTCTCGTCGTTCAAGTGAAGAAGATCGCATGGTAGCGCATCCAAAGGCGTCCTATAGAAGGTTGCGAAGGGGTGGAAGCTTTTTTGGAAACTTTCCATGGGAACTGTGGGTATTTTGGAAACATTCCAATTTGGAAACTTACCAGGAATTGATTTAAACTGAATCATCTGCAAATATAAACATGATGACATGCAGCATTGATGAATGTTCAGGTAGAAGTTCTACTGAAATCACATTAAATCTGGGTGTTTTAACCGAAATCCTCCTAAAAGATTAAATTTTTCCAACTACACCAATTTAGTAAATTCCCAGTTTGTTCCTGTTATTCCCATGGAAAGTTTCCTGTCATGAAAATTCCTGGAATTTTGCAACCCTAGTCAGTTGTGTGCCTCCAGGTTTGTGGGAACTTGTGGTTGGAAACGACGGGTGTCCCAATAAAGTTCTCGTGTGTGTGTGTGTGTGTGTGTGCTCTTTCTGCTGCAGGTATGGGATGTGCTGAAGCAGGAGCCGGTGTGTAACTACAGAGCTCATAACGGACGTGTGCTGTGTGTCCAGTGGTCACCTGTTCATCCTGACCTGATCTGGACCGGTGCCGATGACTTCACTGTGCACGAGTGGGCCGTGTCCAAGCAGGAGAACGTCAGACCTCCGAAGAGTGTGTACAAACCCTTTTAACCTTCTGTGTGACAGACCAGTTTTCAGACTGCGATGTGAGGAACGTCGGAACTCTGCTTCTCCTCAGGTAGGAGACGTGCGGAGATGGAGAAGAAGAAAGCCCCCCCGAAGAAACCCAAGAAGAAGAAGAAGGCAGCTGAGAAGAAGACGGACGAAAACGAAGCGCCAATGGGAGACGAAGCCGGAGGAGGAACCAACAGCGGAATGGACGAAGGTCCGACGGAAGACGAAGCGGAAGACGATCACGTCGTCTCCGCTGTCGCCGGTAACGTTGCGCTCGTCTCATCATCGCTCTTTCTGTCTCGAACGTATCAGAATGTGAAGATCTTCTCGTTTTGTGTGCAGGCCCGTCTCAGGAAGCCGCTTCCGTCACGGAGAAAGTGCGTGTAAACGGAGAGAAAACTTTTCCAACCGTGAAGAAAGAAGAGAAGGAGGAGAAGAAGAAAGAAAAGCCAGGTATATAAATATATACGAGAAAACGCTCAGGACGAGAATGAACCATGTGTAGATGAAGGTTCATGTCTTGGAGTAAAAGATCTAATCCTCCTCCAGTAACAGTAGATCTTCTCTTTTTACATTTCTGCTGGAGAAAAAGTCCTGTAAGTTCTCGCTTGTGAGCAGATTTCAGTATGAAAATGTAGGAGAACTTGATGTGTATAATGGATGCAGTTTAGAGTTCCAGTCTCCTGAACATCAGAGAGAGAAGGAGAGCGTTTTCTATAGTTACACATACACATTCTCAGTACCATAAAGTTATGTCGTGAAGATCATCATATCAGCGTAGAGTATTCTGTTCCATGAGGTGCCGTGAGGTAGAAGGTTGGTGGTCCTATTTTGGATTTGTAGACAAGCTCCAGAGAAGGGAGCCTTTTAAGTCTGGTTCCTCTCAAGGTTCCTTCCTTATACAGCTTTTCATAAATTATAATTTTTTCCTCAACACCTGGGTGAACCTAAAGACCCAAACCTGTTCCATCACGACAATGTTCCTGTGCACAGCATAGCTTCAAAAAGGTTGACAGATTCTTCGATTTTGCTGATAATTGATCACTGGATCTATCGGCTATCTGCAAAAATCCACACAGATAGTTTTTCCGGCTTCCGGTCCACTGTCATTACGAGAGCGGCCTCTATAGGCGAATAACTGACACTACGTGCTGTTTGTTTTTACACGTGAGGTGCAAAGATCGCGCTATATTATATGTATTATTTATACGAGGTGGTATCAGTTATTCACATACTTTTTTTTTTTTTTTTTGCTAATTCAGTTCAGTACTATTTTACATGGAGTGTTTTGTCGATTGTTTTTTTTATTTTTTTTATCCAGTATGCTTTTCAAAAGCTCGAACGAGGAACGATGACTAAAATCGGTCCGTCTTGTGTTTCTAGATCTGTCCGTGAAGAAGAGGAAGCCGCGCTCCATCCTGCCTCTGAGCGCTTCCATGGACCACCGAGCTAAAGAGGAGCTTCAGCAGGACTGCCTCACACTCGCCAAGATCACACACACACAGGGTCAGAAACCAAATCTCACAATTCTTTCTATCATGCAGTACCGATCCATTCCACATGATGAGTTTAATCCCCAAACATTTTCACACCACACAAGATACACTGTGCGGCCAAATGTATTGGGACACCTGACCTTACCAGCCACATGGGGTTCTTCTGCAAACTGTTACCACCAAACCAGTTCCAGCATGACAGTATCCAGCTCCGTTAAGATCTGCTTTCCATGAGTTGGAAGTGTGTAGATCTCTAGCTATCGAGCTCCATCCCTATTGATCACCTTTGGGATGAATGTGAACGCAGCCCAGGCCTCCTCACCTTCTAAACGTGGTATGGGATGTTTAGAAAGTACCAAGCTTAATGGTCAGGTGTCCACAAACTTTTGTCCATACAGTGTATCATACGTTCCACTCCAGATGAAGCTTTTCATGAAAAACGTTTTCTTCTTTTTCCAGGCGAGACGCAGAACTGTGTAGCAGGAACCGGAGAACTCATCCAGCTGGGCTTATTCGCAGATCGGTGCGCCCTCTACAGGATGTTCCAGGAGGAAGGTAATTAAAAAATAATAATAATAATAATAATAAGAGCATCATTTACAGCTTGTTCCTTCTCATGCAAACTTACTGAAAAGCTCTGAGACTCCTTCCATAAGCGTTTACACACCCATCGGAATTTCCTGAACGATTTTACATCTCGGATTTTTCCATAGCATCTGTTGTACATGAGCTGTGGGTTCACAAATAATCGCTCGTCCTCTACCCGATAACCCCGTACCAATCAGTCTTGAGAATTCGCCAGCTCCGCGGTGTTTAACGATCTAGCTTTCTGGTGTTGGTGCAGAGGACGGTCACCTGGAAGCAGGACATTACGAGTCAATGATGTATCTGAGGCTGTGGAAAGGAGATCTGATTGGAGCTCTGCAATTGGCTACAGAGAAAGGACAGCTCACGGACCACTTACTGAGCTTAGCACCGATGGGTAAGGCTTTCTTCTTTCCCTCCAGCACAGGCCGTCTCCATAGTAACGGTTTTACTACCTTATGTACATATTAAGTTTCGGACCTTAAGTTTGTTTAGTCTCCGCCTCTCACTTTTAGCGCAGTGTCACTGTTTTTCTTTTTCTGGGTTTTTATTTTTTTATAAATCGATTCAAATATTTTAACAACTTCATCGCACATTTGCATCTGTTTAAATGTGCCTTAAATTAATATTTTTCAAGTGTTTAATACTCTAATCAACATGGAGAAATATGGATGCTTTATGCACATGTATGTTTATGATCAGTGAAACCGAACTCAACACAGAGCATGAAGATGAAATATTCTTCTCGATGTTTTAATGACGGTGTTTTGAAATTCTGTAAATCAAGAACTTTCGCAATGTTTCCACACGGACGGTTTTAATTGCCGGACGGATTCATGCATCGTGGCGGATTTAAGACTCGACGAGTAAAGCGAAAGATTAGCGATTATAAATAATCTTTCGGTGGAGTTTTTTTTTATTGTTCAATATCTAAGTGAAGAAAGGACGTTGTGAATAAACGTGTGTTGCACGTATCGAGGGAGTAAATGAATGAAGGATGGAGGGAATGAAGACGTGTGTTAAAGTCTGCTGAAGTAAGTAGTTTTTATTTTTACATTTTTAAATTTTTAGAAAGTTTAATATTAAATGTAAAAAAAACGCACGTATTTACACGTCTGTAATTATCCAAATGGGGTCTAAAAAATGTAAGCAAATAAAATTTTATTTATTCGATTTAATTTGTGCCAATTTAATTTGTCGCTCGATTTAATCAATATAATAAGTCTATTGCGTGCATTTGATTTATTCTATTTTACTTTAATATTTTATTTTTTATAAAATATAATAAAAATAGTATTTTGTTATTTAACCAAGCAGGCATTTTATTTTTTTAAATCGTTTTAAAATTGTAACCGGTTGATGTTCACTTATAAACTGCATTAATAAAAAGAACAAAAATTGACAATTTTGTTTTGAACCGTGACTTGAAACCCAAATAAATATATAATAAATAAGTCTACTGTGTCCATTTCCAGCCGGGTATCAGGTGTGGGTGAGGACAGTCGAGGCGTACGTGAAGCAGCTGTGCATGCAGGAGCAGTTCCTCAAAGCCGCCTCGCACCTCGTGTCCATTCACAAACTCTACGAAGCCATCAGCCTCCTCAAATCTCACCAGTTCTACAGGTCGAGTCAAATAAAAAAAAAATTAACACATTTTTAAAAAGTCCTGCCGTCTGAGGCGTGTTTTAATAAGACGTGAGGTTAAATTGGCGGGTTTTTTCCCCACAGGGAAGCGATCGCCTTGGCCAAAGCCAGACTGCAGCCTGAGGACGCCGTGCTGAAGGACCTCTACATGAGCTGGAGTGCTGTACTGGAGAAGGACGGACATTACACCAGCGCCGCTAAATGGTGAGCTAAAATCCACAGGATTCAGAAGGAGGAGCGTGATTTTTATTTAACGATCACTGATTGGACATGGCCGTGCTCATTTGAATAAAGAAACGCATTCGGATTGCCATATATGGTAAACGATTTCGTATTGTTCCCTGTAAAAGGAGCATGCTCTTTTCATAGTGTCATGTGACTCACTTGACTGATGATTGTCTAGAAATTCAATCCAAAATAATATCATTATCCTGCGATGTTGTTGAAATCCTTCATCATTTGTAATGTTTATCAGTGAGTGATTTATTAACGCATATCACAGCTGGTTGGGGAAAAAAAATGTCTGTCCAAAGTGTCCTTTTGATTCGTGTGTAAGAATTAAAAAATAAATCAGATGTGGACATTAATGAAGTGAAAATATTTCCTGAATGAACACAAGTACATTTTTCACAGAAGTTTCTTGTAATTTGACGTTTCTACCACTAGGGGGCTTCCCGCATATAACGATCAAGCACAAGAATAAAAATAAATCGCATGGTAACAGTAGAAACGTGTTTGTGCAGTAACGTGATCGTACAGAAAGTAAACGATTGGAACACAATTCATAACTTCTCGTACGTACATCATCTCGCGCAGAAGTATCGATATTTACCTCATAAAATTACCCAATTGTTGTGCTTTTTTTTTTTTTTAATGTGCTTGCGTTTCCTGCAGCTGTCTCGCCGTGGACGCCGGTTTCGACGCGGCCAAAGTCATCGCTAAGAAAGGGGACTCGTTGTCGCTGAAGACGGCCTCCGGCGTGGCGAAGCTGTCGGGCGAGAAAGACCTGAGCCACACGCTCGCTCTGAGATGTGCCAAAGACCTGGTGCACTCGCAGGACTGGCTGGAGGTGCAGGAGATCCTCAGCACCCAGGACACCTTGCTGGTCAGTTTGTTAGACGGCCATGATGTTGTAATTGTGGGTGTGTTTTTTGCGAGAAAAGTTCCTCATGTTCCTCTGATGGTTTTCCCCCGTGTAGGGTCACAGGCTCGTGTTCGGTGTGTGCGAGCTCCTCACTCAGAGACTCTCCAGCGCCGGCTTGGTGACGTGGACGTTGCAGTCGTGTAACGCCTGGTCCAAGCCGAGCGACGGGCGTTTCCTCGATGCCGTACTGTGCGTGTGGAGGAGCGAGTTCGGGATCGACTTTGAAGATCTTGACCACCTCAGATCGCTCCATCAGCAGCTGGGAGCCGTGGAGAACCCGCCTCCATCTGCTGGAACAACTCTCAAACAGGTAAAGCTTCCGAGAAGAAAAAAAGATCTCCAACACTGAAGAGTCTTTCCACAATCTTTATTTAAAACATTGACATCTCCATGCTTCTTTTTGTCATTGCGTGATCGATGTGTGATGTTCTGCAGATGTTGCCTCACGTGGCTTTGGACGTCACTCTTTTTGCACTCAGCGAGCTGCTGGTAGACTGGAGCTCACATCTAGAGGGGCTTCTTAGAGCTTTGACTCGCGTCTTCAAGGCTAACAGTTTCTCTCTGATGGACGAGATGTGCCAGCTTCTCCTTCCAGAAGGTACGAGACTCGCAGCTCGCTTTGAGGATCCTTTTTTTATTAATTTTTTTAAGGTTTTAACATTTTTTTTTCTCTCTGCAGGTTTGGATTCTGTGACGGCCTACAAACAGAAGGTGCAGGGTAACGAACAAAGCTTGGCTGCTTCTCGAAGTCTGGACGCTCTCATCTCCTACCAGCTCATGTATAAATATTGGTGGAGTTGCAGAAGCTTCAAACAGTTGAACGGACACCGGGCGGCGGTGGAGAACGGAGATGCCGCTCCCGGAGAACCTGAAGGTGTTTTGAGCATCGAGGAACCTCAGGACTTCTGGAATGTCCTTCTGTCGGAGCCTCACGCTGCTCTTCAGGCCACACAGAGAGCTTTAGAAGCCATCCAGAGCAAAGTGACCATGATGGTCCAACAACACACCCACCTTCAGGTGGGATCTGGAGATCCAACAGATGAGAAAATGAGCTCTGAAGGACCAGGAGATGCTGAGAACAGGTACAGGGGGTATGGGGTGTACAGCGAACATCTGTATCTTCAAGATTGTGGCTCATCAGAACTTTTGATTGTATTGATGGAGCGATTTGGCCGAAATATCATATCGCGATATTTTCTACAAATTAACAAAATTATTGCTGACGTATCGCTCGATGTTTCTGTTTCTCTCAGACCTTCTGCAGACTCTGAAACGTTTCCTGCTCTGGTCGCTCAGATCGCTGAGCTACAGAAGACACTCGCTGCTTTTCCCGATCATGTGAAGGTCAGTGATTTGAGGAGTTCCATAATCTGTTCATTCATGTTCTGTTGAGTTTGTGGACCCCTGAGCAGAAGATCGCCGTGTGCTTCTTTTTTTGGAAAATCCCATTCTTCGTTTCCTGGTATAAGAACCTCCACTCTTCTGGGGAGATGTTCCACTAGATTTTGTGGAGATTCATTCAGCTACAAGGATGTTCGTTTTTATTTATTTATATTTTTGCATTTTGATGTAATACTTCAATTTAAATGCACTAAATGAGTAGCCGTAGTTGCTATGGAAACAGTAGCGTAGGAGTCGTTTAGCACTGGATCAAACGGTTCCGTTTGTATCGGTAACAGGAACGGTTACCACGGCAACGCTCGGCCCGGGACGAGTCTGTAGCTTTTTCTCGTAATGAATAGATTTTCCGTTTTGACGTTCTTTTTCCCCTCCTTTTCTTCCAGACCTGCGTCTTCCCCGACGTCCTCGAGTGCTGTCTCGTCCTCTCGTACGTGGACGAACACGTGGGCGGGATTCCACGTGGTCTCCGTGAGACCGCTTCGTCTCTGCTGATGGCGCACGCGTCCTCAGGCTCGCTGTACAAAGCACGTCAGAGATTCACGTCACGAATCCACAACAGCACTTAGTTTTTTTTTTTCTTTAAGAAATCTGCGTTTTTGTGTAACGATAAGATCCACGATATTCATTCATTTTCCCGGAACTTCAATAAACTGTTTTTCACACAAACTGTTTCATTCGTCTGCGTTTCCAGACCCCGAGCTGTGTTTTACGTGTAGGTTTGTTAAAGACAAACGTTTGTGGACACCCGACCATATGATTTGCTTTCTGAACCTTCCGTCCCACATTAACTCTCCACGTGCTGTTCATTTCCTCCACTCTTCTGAGATGTTCCACTAGATTTTGTGTTAAAGTCCGGTACTGATGTAGGTGAGAAGGTGAGAAGGTTCCTGGGGGGTGCAGTCAGCGTTCCAGTTCATCCCAAACGTGTGCAATAGGGTTGAAGCTCTACAGCAGGAGATCTTCCATACACTTCCAACCCATGGAAAGCAGATCTTCATGGAGCGGGCTTTGTGCGCAGAGGCACCATCATGCAACAGGAAAGATTTCATGTATCTAAAGATGTTCTTTACACTCGTGTGCCTCCAACTTTGAGTGCATAAACCGATAAAAGTTCTCAGATGCCTTCACTTCTATCAGAGTTCAGTGGGTTTCTACAGTGTGACTCAGAATGAACTCAAACCCCAGAGGAGGTTCTCTCAATCTCTCTCTCTCTCCACATAGTTGCCAGTTCTTGCTAAATAAAGTAAAGACAATATTATTTGCTGATTTTAAGGTCAGATTCATTTCTGGGGGTGAACCGACACTCGAGACTCCTTCCATAATCATTTAATAAACATCTAACGGTAAACTTCACTAAATAAAACACTCTTTGAAAACAGAGTGAAGGATTTGTTGCTATAGCAACGACAACATACAAGAGCGTGAATAGATTCTCAATATAAACATTTTTAAAGACTTCTGTGCCTTTAAAAAAAATAAATAAAAAAGTCTTGCTTTTGAGGGTTTTTTTAAATTGTTATTGCTTAGGTTTAGCATTAAATCTAAAAAAAAATTATTTACTTTTTTAGGTTAAACATTAAGACAAATTTTTTTTTTCCTTTTATGTTTTTTTTTTTAGTTTAGGTCTTTTATTTATGTTAAGTTTGGATCATCAGTTTAGATTTTCAGACTTAATTTGAAATGTGATTTTAATAAATTTTTTATCTTTTAAAAAATATTTACCAAATTTTTTTTTTCATTACATATTAAGACGGTTTTTTATTTATAGAAATTTCATTGTCTTTTTTTTAGGTCGAGATCAGATTTTACTTTTTTTTTTTTTTTTACTTTTTTCTAATCAATTCATCCTATAAATTGCTGATTTATGTAAAAATTAAGGCTCATACTTTAATATGAAGAGAATTTTTTTTTATATATAAAAACCATTCACCAGGTTTTATAGTTTCAATAAATATTTATCAAAACCTTTAGCGTGAGAATCTCAAACATCAGCTTTGGATTTATGCAAAAAATAATTAAAGGAGAAAAAAAAAAAAAAAGCGCATAGTTGATAGAAAACATTTTAATATACAAGTGTTTCAAACATCGGATGGAATAAAAACAACAAAGTACCACAAACGATCTGTTTCATGGCGGACAAATTAAAAGGAAAAACGTTCTGCACAGAACCAGTGGATTCCTGCTGCACCGTGATCCTGAACACAGATTTAAAACACTGAGGGATTTTTTTTTTTTTCCGTAGGAAAAAAGCGCTAAAATATCGGCTGCTTTGAAAATTTTTTACATTTTAATACACGACACGGACTGAGCGGATGTTTCTCACGGGACCTGGACGATGTTCGGATCTCGTCACACCTCGGGGTTATTTATTTATTTATATCTGTATATCTTTTTTTTTTTTAGAAAAAGAAATCGTACACAAGTTTGTGCCGAGCTGCTGGTGGAGCAGATTAAAAACGCTGTGAATCCTGTTAGCTGAGAGACCAGGTGCTCGAGTCCTGTGCTTAAAAAAAACTTTTTTTCCCCCTTCAGTTGGTTAATGCTGTAAAACAAACGAATAAAACGTCCAGGAGGAACGATGCGCTCGGAAATCTCGATTTTTTCTTTTTTTGCCGAAAGGACTGGGCGTAAGAGCAGAACCCGTGTCGAAAGAGTGAAAGAAAAAGAGAAAGAGAGCGAGAGAGGATTAGTCGTTTTTACCCCCCCCCCCCCCCCTCCACCATTCCAATGTGGATGTAGCAGACTGATGGAGGGAGGAAAGAAAACCAAAACAAAAAAAACAAAAAAATTTAAAAAAATAAATCCAGGATCTGCTCTTTTCTCTGAGGGGTTAAAAACAAGTGCGTGGCGGCGTCACAGTGGAGGTCAGTGCTTGTTGTTGGCTTCATCTTGCGACGAGCTGGAGATGCCGTTCTGCGTCTGTGAGGAACCCGAGCCCAGGCCGTAGAGACGACCGCAGTACTTTGCGTCGTCGATGTTGTCTTCGAAGAATAACTGCCAACAAGACAGAAATGTTTTTTTGTGCACGTATGAAATCGCTGCTACTACGGATTCTATGTTCTGCGTATCTACGTGACGTTTGTGAAAGTTTGATCTTCTGGAGAGAACGTGAGTCACCTCTTTCATTCTGAAGAAAGCCATTCCAGTCAGCAGAGAGTCCGAGCCGGCCTGGTGCTGTCTCCCGATCCGTTTCAGCTCCAGCTGGTCTGCTACTTCCTGAAGTCCACCCTAACACACACACACACACACACACACACACACACACAGTGTGCAATTATTGCTACTGAGACTCGAATAGCTTCTCATCAACAACAGGAAAAAAATGAATATCTTACCTTTAGGTTCTTGCAGCTCTTCATGAGATACTTCACGTCGTAGATGGCGGGAAAGAAGAGGTTCAGGATTTGAAAGAATTCATGCTCCTCCTCCGGGAGCCGAGCGTCCGTGAGGAGCTTCACCAGGTAGCCGAAGTCGTATCCGCTGTCGGGGGACGTGTAGGAACATATCGGTGAAACGTTCTCGAGCATTGAATATCAAATTTATTTATTTTTTTTTTTTAAAAAGGGGGTGGATTCTTATTTGATCCAGCTCCTCCTACCTGGGTGGGGTTTGAAGTTCCAGGGCGTATTATGGGATAGATTTCAGGGTTAAACTTACAGTGGGGGAAATAAATCAGCTGGGGATTAAATAATAATTTGAATAAATAATAACTGCCCCACTGTATATGAGGAGTTGGAAAAGTCAGAAATAGCGCCACCATCTGGACCTCAACATCTTAACGCTGGTTTTATTGTGCTCCGATTAACATAAAAGTTGGAAAAAAAATCATCATCATCAGTAGATGCGCTTTACTTTTATTTAGAAAGTGACCAATAATTTGTGAGCGATATTTAATATATAAATCGATTTCTCGTCTCTAAACCGTTTCTCGAGCGCGTTCTCTCAACACCGCTGCTGCTACGTGAATATGAGGCGCCGCAAAGCTACAGAGACCGAGGCGTGTCCTGAGAGTCACGTAGAATACGGATTAACACGGCAGAGGTAGAGCTGTAACTTCCTCCAGACACAACAAGAGAACGTCTGGGTTTATTTCATCTTTTATCTTTTGCGTGTTTGTGGAAAGGACCATGTAGAAGTCAGAAGTAAATTGATGATTTGTTGTCTGTCTGAACCAAAGAAATAAAAGTGAACTATTAATTGCAGAGCATCAGATTTTTTTCCCCATTGAATCGTATCGTGTTGAATCGGACTGAAATCGGATCGCAGTGGCGGTGAATCGGATCGCGTCGGGAGCTGCTTATTATCCGTTACCTGTGGAAGGAGAGCCATCGCACGTTTTCGCACAGCACCAGCCCCGAGGTCATGAGCAGCTCGGCGAAGTACAGCGTATCGATCCCTTCTTCTTCGTGCTTCTTAAACTGGAGGCCTGAGTTCTGCAGAAGGTCTATGGAGTCCTGAGAGTACATGTCCTCTCTGTAAAACAGGGGAAAGAATTAGGAATTTGAGCTTAACCCGATTTAACAAATAGAGGATTTTCCATGACAAGGTGTGTGTGTGTGTGTGTGTGTGTGTGTGTGTGTGTGTGTGTGTGTGTGTGTGCAAAAACCAGCACTACAAAGCCAAATGTTTATGGACACCCGACACCTGCTGTTATAAGAAGCTCCACTCTTCTGGGTAGATCTTCTCATTAGACATTCAGCTACAAGGGTATTAGAAAAGTCAGGTAGTGATGTTGGTGAGGAGGCCTGGAGTAAAGTCAGCTGGGTTGAAGCTTTATAGCGGGAGATCTTCCACTCCAAACCATGAAAAGCAGATCTTCATGGAGCTGGCTTTGTGCACAGCGGCATCGTCATGCTGGAACAGGTTTTGGGTCTCCGAGTTTAAGCAAAGGGACAATTTCATACTAAAAGACGTCCTGCACAATCGTGTACCTCCAACTATGTTTTGATGGAGAAGAAGCACAAAAGTAGGGTGTCCAAACACTATTGGCCGCACAGTGAATCAGTGACACACACACACACTCAAATCCTATTGGTCAAACACACAACACAGTACAGCAAGAGTGTGGCATAAAAACATAAAAAATAAGAATTGATGTTTTTTTATGTTAAAAAAATTTTTTTTAAATATCAATCAGCGAAGGTTCATTTACCCAGATGTGCCACATGACAAGATCTCTAACGTAAAAAATAATAATAATAATAAATAAATAAAAACAACAACAACAAAAATCCTACGTTAAATTGAATTTGAAGTTGAACTGCCAGGTGGTGGTCCCGGGTGGATAATCTCCTTCTTCGTTCATGAAGGTCAGCCCGAGCTGTATGATTTTCAGAAGGTCCACGTTGCAGCGTAAGAGCTGATACTGATAGTCCACAGTGCTGCGAAATTCTCCGATGGGTCGAACCACTACGCCGGGGAACTCCGTATCCTAACCAGGGGGAACATTTATTTTAAAAAAATAATTAATTTCCAACAGAATAATATTTTGTATAATATTTAGTGACTCTTCATTACAACATGAAGCATTTTGATACAGAAAAATAATTTGGCTTTACATTTTCGCTCATATTCTATTAGAATCTAAAATATAAATAGAGATTGTCCGTTTTTCACCATCATATCGTATTACCCGATATTTTATCCGAATCGATATTTTTATATCGAACGATACGATAAAGCAGACCGTATCGCCGCACCTCCGAGGATAAAAAATCGTTACCATGGCGATGTAGCTGTAATTCTGAATGATCTGCCGGATTCTCCTCATCTCCTCGTCCACGTTGCTGGCCCAGACCTCGCAGATGATCTGACTCGTATCTGCAAGTGCAGCTGGCATCTCGATTTAGGATGGAGACCAAAAAAAAAATAAAGCGCTCAGGAACTTCACACAGGGTTCGAAGCAAAGCAGCAGGTACAAAAAAAGAAAAAACTCTGGAATCAGGAAATGCATTTTGGATTAGACAAGATGAAGAAGCAGTCTAACGTGCTACCAAAAAGTCCTGGAGATGAAACAACGTGCTGAAGACCAAACCAAGCTCCTGGAGCTTCTGACCCTTAAAAACTAAGGCACCTGATGTAGATGAGTAGATAGACTTCTGGACTACCAATATATCGAATAAAAGTCGTTCAGGATCGAACATATGATCAAAAATAAACACACAATAAGATTACAAAGGGAAGGGGGAAGGGGGGGGGTTAATAGTGCCCCCTCGGTTCAATCCCAAACCACAAAACCCGCGCACTTAATAAAGGGGAACTAGAAAAAGACATTTGGAACACGGCGTCGCTCAAGAGCGGCTATGCTAACACTGAAACAAACCCGCTAACTCCACACGGCTAATCAGATAGCTAGCTAAACACTTCGACCCCGATTAGAACATACAATTCACGTCAACGAGTAAACGTGTCCCCGGTGTCCCTCGTGTCCCCTACCTGGCAGGAGTCCTGCTGCTGGAATGCTAATCAAAAGCTGTGCAGCGTCCGTCCGGGTCAATAAAAGCTCCGCGCTCACTTCCGGGAGTGAAGGATTGTGGGTATATTGAAAGAAAAAAAAAAACGCGCTAATGCAAATGACCAAAATAAAATTCATCTAATGTTTAAATAGAGTGAAACCGTTGTTAAGAAATGTTTTTAAAATAAAGAATATTATTTAATATACTATTTATAATTAATGTGCAGTGGATTCTTCAATATATCAATATATAGGGGTATTAAAGAACCTGTGTTCATTAATAATCCTCCGAAGAAAAATATAGTGATCCTTAATGACAAAAAAAAGATAAAACACTACAGCCAAAAGTATACGGACACACGACGTTTCCTTACATCCTTTACCTGTCTGTCTATCTGTGTGTCTGTCTGTGTGTCTATCTATCTATGATGATCACAAATTGTTCTGTATTGTTGAAAGATGTATGACCAAACTCTTGATGTCACCCATATGAGGATGGGTTCCCCTTTGAGTCTGGTTCCTCTCAAGGTTTCTTCCTTATATCATCTAAGGGAGTTTTTCCTTGCCACTGTCGCCACGGCTGCTCATCAGGGACAAACGCACACCTTCACCTTCACTGTTGTTTTCTGTAAAGCTGCTTTGAGACAATGTCTGTTGTGAAAAGCGCTATACAAATAAACTTGACTTGACTATCTGAGTATAAAGTGGTTCTCACACAAAATAGTGACACTTTGCACAGTTTTGACATGTTCACAATATTTTGAGCAGCTGATGAATGAGGAAAATGAGAGAGAGAGAGAGAGAGAGAGAGAGAGAGACAGAAGGTTGGGTGGTGTGGAGATGTGAAGCAGGAAGTGGATAGGATTAGTAAGGAGGAAGTAAAAGCAGCAATTAAGAGAATTAAAAGTAAAAAGTCGGTTGGACCAAATGTCATACCAGTAGAAGCATGGAGATGTTTAGGAGAGATGCAGTGGAGTTTTTAACCAGATTCTGGAATGTGAGAAGATGCCTGAGGAATGGAGAAGGAGTGTGCTGGTACCGATCTTTAAGAATAAGGGAGATGTGCAGACCTGCAGTAACTACAGGGGATTAAAGTTGATCAGTCACACCATGAAGTTATGGGAAAGAGTAGTGGAAGCCAGGCTGAGAGAAGAGGTGACCATCTGTGAGCAGCAGTACGGTTTTATGCCGAGGAAGAGCACCACAGACGCATTTTTTGCTTTGAAAATGTTGATGGAGAAGTATAGAGAAGGTCAGAAGGAGTTTCATTGTGTGTTTGTGGATTTAGAGAAAGTGTATGACAGGGTGGAGAGAGGAGTTGTGGTATTGTATGAAGAAGTCAGTGTGTGAGAGAAGTATGTGAGGGTGGTGCAGGACATGTATGAGGACAGTGTGACAGCAGTGAAGTGTGCAGTAGGAACGACAGACTGGTTCAGGGTGAAGGTTGGACTGCATTAAGGATCGGCTCTGAGCCCTTTCCTTTTTTGCAGTGGTGGACAGGTTGACATACGAGGTCAGACAGGAGTCTCCCTGGACTATGATGTTTGTGGATGATATTTTGATTTGTGGTGAGAGTAGAGAGCAGGTGAAGAAGATCCTGGAGAGGTGGAGGTATGCGCTGGAGAGAAGGGGAATGAAAGTCAGTAGGAGTAAGACAGAGTGCATGTGTGTGAATGAGAGGGAGGGCAGTGGAGGGGTGCGGTTGCAGGGAGAAGAGGTGGAGAAGGTGGAGAAGTTCAGGTACCTGGGGTCAACAGTGCAAAGTAATGGAGAGTGTGTTAGAGAAGTGAAGAAAAGAGTGCAGGCAGGGTGGTGTGGGTGGAGAAGAGTGATAGCAGGAGTGATTTGTGATAGAAGAGTATCTGTGAGAGTGAAAGTTTATAGGACTGTGGTGAGACCCGAGATGTTGTATGGATTAGAGACAGGGGCATTGAGTAAAAAACAGGAGGTGGAGCTGGAGGTAGCAGAGCTGAAGATGTTGAGATGTTCGTTGGGAGTGACGACGATGGACAGGATTAGAAATGAGTTTATTAGAGGGACAGTGCATGTAGGACGTTTTAGAGACAAGGTGAGGGAGGCGAGATTGAGATGGTTTGGACATGTGCAGAGAAGGGGCATGGGGTATATTAGTAGGAGAATTCTGAGGATGGAACCACCAGGAAGGAGGAAAAGAGGAAGACCAAGGAGGAGGTTTATGGATGTGGTGAGGGAAGACATGCAGGTAGTTGTGTTGTAAGAGGCAGATGTAGAGGACAGGGCGGTATGGAGACGAATGATCCGCTGTGGTGCCCCCTACTGGGAGCATCCGAAAGAAGACGATGACTTAGGGTGTACTCACTTTTGTGACACTGTACATATATATTTCCATAAACCATTTTTCAGCTCCACTCTTCTGAACAGGGCTTCCACCAGATTCTGGGGCGATTCTGAGACAGGTGTTGGACGAGGTAACTTGAGGGATGTCTCCAGTTCTAGTTCATTGTGAAGGTGTTCCGTGGGAGGTCAGGGCTCTGTGCAGTATCCTGGAGTTCCTCAAGTCCAATCTTCAGCGTACACAGAGGTTCTGCACATACTTTTGGACATAAGAACTGCAGGCAAAACCTTGACTTTCTTATACTTTTTTTCACATTTTGTAGCTCATCAGTATTAATTCTTTAATCACACGACAGGGAAATAATCAACCAGAGTGCTCCAATTGTCCTACAAGATCTCCTGTTGATTTCTTGATGATTTTTATTTGATTTTATTTTACATAAAAAAAAGTTTTTTCAGCAGATTCAGCGATATTTCTACAAGTACTATAGAAACGGTTACTATAGAAACGCTATATCATGAGAAAACCAATAACTCGATAAGGAAAATTAAACAAGAGACAGATTCAGAGCAAAGAACCGTTTTCTTTTTCTTTTTTTTAATATTTGTTGTGAAACTACAAAACGTTCTTGTGCTGGTGACATATTTACAATTTTTCGTTGACAGTACAGTGTCGATGGGAAAAATTCACAGCTTTTTATAAGTCTCACAAGGAAAGAAAGAAAACAAACAAACAAAAACAGCACACCAGAATCTCAAAAGTGCAATAAATACATGCTGCGTTTCTATAAAAAAAAAAGAAATGCTCCGTCTTTAGTGGAAAGACATCGGAAGATGAAGTGTAACTGTAAGTCTGTGTTCAGTAGCAGATCGTTCGTGATTAACCGCATCGATGGTTGACGGCGAGTTTCTTTTGTTTCTGTTTTTTTCCTGACGGGATTCGGACGATCGACGTGTTATTTGGGTAAAGAAACGTAGGATTTTTACATCCCCTATGTCTCAATTTTCACTCCTGCACACTGACACCTGTACAAGGCAATACATCCAAATTCAATATTAAGAGAGAGATAGATAGAGAACGAAAGAAAGATGGAAAGGAAGAGAAGGTATGGGATGAAGAGACAGGGGGGAAAGAAAGAGATGCAGAGAGATGGGAGAGGAAGAGAGAGAGAGAGAGAGAGAGAGAGTGTTTTCAGAGAATTTCTTTTGAGAGATTGAGAAAGAGGGAGACGGAGAGGGAGATGGAGAGGGAGATGAAGCAGGGGAAGGAAGAGGGAAGGGGAGAAAAAAGGATGGAGAGAGAGAAAGAGGGGGGGGCATGTTTTTTAAGGGGAAATGTGAGAGAGAGGAGGAGGAAAGAAGGAGAGAAATAGACAAGGAAAGAGAGAGAGAGAGAGAGAGAGAGAGAGAGAGAGAGAGAGAGAGAGAGAGAGAGAGAGAGAGAGAGAGAGAGAGAGAGAGAGAGAGAGAGAGGCATAGTAGTGTTTTAATAAATCCATTCACATTTGTTAAACTCCAGTCTCCTTTGTGTTTTGGTCTCCAGCAGTTGACCATCAGATCGTGTGTTTGTGCTCCAGAACTCGATCTGATCGTAAAGGAAACCAAAGCGTTGGTGAAGAAAAAGAGAAACGGAGTGAGATGATGAAACGTGGAGGAGAGGTGTGTGGCTGTACATAAATCGGGTCGGTGATCTCTGCGTGAGGGATGCGGGGAACGGGTAGGGGGTCGCTGGTGTTCGGAAGCAGAAAGGTGCTGAGATGATGGATGCTGGTTTATCGCTTTATCTCGAGGTGCAAATCGATGGAAGAAAGCAGTATTGGGGTGGGGGGGGGGGGGTGATCGTTCAGTTCGTAAGTTAGTTCTGGGTTTGTTGAGAGCAAGGCATGTTGATCAAATGGTGAGTGGAGCCAAACATTCCTCATCATCATCATCATCATCATCATCATACACTTCCTGTTCTGAGGCACATGGGATCGGCCGCCCACGCCGTCCATCTGTGATCTGCGTTGGAGTGGTTTCCTCGAAGGCCTTTCGTTCCTACAGTGGTTTCGACTTTCATACGTTTACATTCAAACAAAACTGGTAACTTTGTAACTTGGAAACGCCCCTTTGATCTCGCCATTCGAAAACGCATCATAATTCCGAACATAAAAAAAAACCAACAAAAAAAAATACTCTGACCTACAAGACGGAAAAGTGCAGTGGGACTCGGAATTCCGTGTCGACGACTCGTGAAGAGCACGTTTTCTTCGTTAAACGTGCGGCTTTAGTGTCGGGAAATCCGCCGGAGCAACTTGGAAAGTTTTAGATTAGAAGACGGAAGATCGTCGGTCTAATTCGCGTAGGTCTCAGAGATCGGACGTACTAAAGCGGGATTTTGGGGGGAAATTTACAAAATTTACCTACAGACTTTCCTTTTGAAAGATCATCATCGATTTCACACTGCTTTAAGATTTAAAGCCTTGAAATGTGTATATATATATAAAAAAAAAAAAAAAAAACAGGCTGAATAATCCTATAATTTTGTATTCGATTTCAATCTCGTAATAAAATATCATGTAAAAAAAAAAAAAAAAAAAAAAACATATAGAGTACTGCGCAAAAGTCTACCGAGCAGCAATACAACGAATAAAAGAATTGCATCTAATGTGATGAGGCTTTGCTTTTTTTTTTTTTTTTTTTTATTTATAATAATGCTCTCACTTTGTGCAGATTTTCTTTAAAAGGAAACGAATTCTTTATCATTCTTAAAGGGGTTTCTTAATAAAAATTATTTTTTTTAAATATCACAAATGTTCCTATGACTTTTACACAGTACTGTATATGTAGATATGACCAAAAGTATTGGGACACCCAGCTTTTCCCAGCGTATGTGGTTCTTCCAGTAGCATTAAATCTTCCCTTGAGCTTCGATACAAAAACCTGCTCCAGCGGACCTGCTTCGTGTGGAAGATCTCCTGTTAGAAGAGCTCCAACACTATTGAACAACTTTGGGATGAATGCCGATCGCACCCCAGGAACCTCCTCACGTACATCATTACCTGTCCAAAGTCTAGTGGAACATCTTCCCGAACATCTTCCCAGCTGATGGGGACTAAATGTTGAATGGGATCTTTTAATATTTAAGGTCAGGTGTCCACAAACTTTTGGCTGTGCAGTGTGTATGCACATAGAATGTGTGTAGTGTGTGATCTTACAATCAATCTGGCCTTAAAAAAAATTGACGAAAAAAAAAAAGCTTTTAAAGAATTTCGCTACGAAACGACTCGGGAGGATAAAATCATGAGGGCTGCTTCTTCTTCTTTATTCTGTGCTGTGATGGATTTCCTTACGCTCTGATTAGCTTTTAAAGTGCATGAAACTAGCCAAATTCTACCTGAGAGGCTGTGGGACGACTAAGTGCAGTTTAAAGATAAATGTTAGGATTACAGCGTTGTGTGCTGTGCCTTGTGGACCAAAAAAAAAAAAAAAACTACGAAAAAAAAAAAAAAGAACGGACGTTCGGAACCAGCACGTGATCAGTGACGCCGATCGCGAGTTACAGCTAACTATCACCGCGCTAAACACTAAACATAAAAACAATAATAATAATTGCCTAATCGTTAGTTTGTACTTTAATCTCGAAGCTAGATTTAGCTATTTTCTTGTACATAGTGTTAAATTTTTTATATATATATATATATATATATATATAAAAAAAAAAAAAAAAAAAAAAAGTAGTCCTTATTTTGACCAAACACGCACCTTTTTCTCGTTGTATCAGCGTTGGCTTCTTTCTTTCTCTCTTTTTTTTTCCTTTTCCTTATTTACCCAAATTACATCGCATCAAAAAAGAGCCATTTTCCAAAAAAAAAAAAAAAAACCTTGCGCTATCGGGAAAAATAGAAGTACCGTATTCACATATTTTTTTCCTTTCTACGTGTTATAAAAAAAACAAAAAAAAAACAACACTTCTGTTCTGGAATGATCGACTATCACAAAAAAAAAATAGAACCAAAAGATATACAATTATTAGTGGTAAGAAGAGAATGTTACGGGAATAAAGAAGAAAAAAAATGTGGTTGTTGGTACAATAAAAAAAAAAAGGAAAAAAGTAATCTACAGATTTTCAACTGAGAGCTAAAGTGTTTAAAAAAACAATAATAATAATTAATCGACATTTTCCTACAACACGCGTAGTTTTCTGCAATAATAATAATAATAACAATAATTCTAAAATAATTCTTCATTCTTCATAATACCACCAGAGGTCAGGTTCTTTAGTGAAACAGCAGTTAAGACTCTTTGCTTGGGGTCTACACGTCGTCGGCTGGTAAGTCGGGAACGTTTATCTTTACTCGCGTGAAGAAGGCCATTTTCTCTCTGTGGAGAAAGTGAGAGAGAGAAAAAAAAAAGAGAGAGAGAGAGAGAGAGAGAGAGAGAGAGAGAGAGAGAGAGAGAGAGAAGGTTTAAATAGTGATTAACTATAGATTTACATTATACACCTGACCATAAGATCATCATTTTGAACATCCAGTTCCACAAGTCTCCATTTACTGTTATGATAAACGCCACTCTTCCGGGAAGATGTTCTCTAGATTTTGTGCAGTTAGTAAAGTCAGGTGCTGATGTAGGTGAGGAGGTCTGGGGGTGCAGTCAGCGTTCACACTCATCACGAAGGTGTTCAATAGGGTTTAGAGCTCTATTGCAGGAGATCCTCCACTCCAACCCATGGAAAGCAGATCATCATGAAGCTGGATTTGTGCACCATAAGAACCATATTCCTATAAGGAAGTTGTAGCTTAGTGGTTATTGGTCTTTGGATCCAAAAAGTTGTGAGTTCAAATCTCAACCACACTAAGCTGCCACTCCTGGGCCCCTGAGCAAGGCCCTTAACCATATATCTGTTGTATGAATGATGTAAATGTAAGTCGATCTGGATAAGGGCGTCTGCCAAATGCCGTAAAAATAAAAAAATATTCCTAGAATACAGTAGGTGTCCTAATACTTTTGACCACACGATCGCATGTTTAAATAAAAAAAAAATCATTTTGACATACGTTTCTGCTCGTCACTGTTGTAATGGGGTGGTTATTTTAGTTGGAAAAGATCTGACTGCTCTCCTTGAACCTCTTTTTAACCAAACCTGTGGAAGTTCTCGGTGAAATTGTCCCTAAATTTGATGTTTGATATGAACATCAACACATGAACAGAAGCCTCCTGCCCTCCTGCTCAAGGACATATTGGTTTTGAATAAAAAATAAATAAAATAAGATAGTCATACCTGAACGACTGGACTTCGGGACCTTCTTTTCGGCTCTGCCCTCGGATCTTCTGCACCTCCTTAGCGGCCGCTCGCATCATCTTCTCCACTCGTTTCTCTTGCAGCTGTTCCTCTTGAGTCTGCGGTAAACAACCGTGTCGTGAGCTGAGGCTCTTAATGGACGTAAAAGTATATATATTTTTTTTAATTGGGGGGTGTTTTTGTTGATTTTGTTCAAATTTTATCGTCATAAAACACTACCCATGCAATCGAGCCCCTCCTTGAAAAACGCAGTAGTGGAGGTTTTGCTAAGATCTGGCAACCCTGTATGGCAGCAAAAGCCATGCTACAGTGTCGGTGTTTCCTGTGTAAATAGTTTTTTTTTTATTGCATTTCTTTAATGTTGGACGATGTTTTATTTAATCATACCGTATCGCCAAAACCTGCACTTCCGTTTTACGTCTGTGATACGATCTTTCGAAAAATCATTGTGAAGTGCTGCAGCAGCATTTTATTGAGCAGCAGAGGTAGCATTTCATAAACATCTGAAAATTAAGACCTGTTTAAAAAAAAATTTAAGACGCCGCAGAAGCTCTGATTATAAAGTATGATGTTTTGTGTAATTGGATCAGAACACGGACCTGTTTCTCAGCCTGCGTGAGGAGCAGTCGGAAACGCTCGTCCTCCTGCACCCAGGCGGGAAGGCTGCGTTGGCCCTGCTGCCTCGCGCTCTCCATCTGCTCCTTCAGCTGCCGCAGCACGCGCAGCTCCTCGTTCAGACGGCTGTGGCGCGTCCGAGACGCCTGCAGCTCCAGTTCCAGGTCCAGGGAAGTGTGCATCACACCCTCCAAACCCCGCATCTGCATCGGAGGCTGGGGAATACCGAGAGAGTTAATACATTCCGCTTGTTTCACTTGTCGTTAAATCACAAACTTGATGGGACGAAAAAAAAAAAAAAAAAAAGGTATTGGGACACCTGACTTTCTGCACATGGTTCCTCCCCAAACTGTTACCACAAACTTATACAATTCCACAAGACGCCTTACGATGCGGCAGCATGAAGCTTTCCCTTCACTTCAACTTGGAGACCCAAACCTGTTCCGTGCTCCATAAAGATCTGCTTTAAATATGTTGGAGTGAAAGGATCTCCTGCTATAGAGCTCCAACCCTACTGAACACCTTTGAGATGAACTCACTCACCAACAACGCCCTAGTGGATGAATGAATCTCCACAAAATCTAGTGGAACATCTTCGAAGAAGAGCGGAGTTTATTACAACAGCAAACTGGGACTTAATGTGGAATGGGATGTTCACAAAGCCGACAAAAATGTCAGGTGTCCCACAAACTTTTCTCCATACAATGTACTTGTTTAAGTCTGGTCAGCATTTTGATCGTCCTGATGATGGAATTGAAGTACTGCTTATTATTATTCTTTCACTGCAATTCGAAAATATCTGTACACTTAGTAAACAATGCGATCCGAGATCCTTTAGACGTCTTGCAACGTGCAACACTGTCCTACACACACACACACACACACACACACACACACACACACACGCACACTGTTTCCCCCTCCTTTTTTCTGTATGAACGCTTCCAGGTATGAGGAAATATCTGGCCCTGATATGCGTTTCCTTCAACCCAGGACACTTTTCTCAGCATTCGGTGCAGGAGGTCGGAACTGGCGCGCCTCTGAGGGAACCTACGCTTCGTGAACACTGACCTGAGATTGTTTTTTTTCTTTTCTTTTTAGCAGTCAATATTTAACTGACCTTCAGGCAGGAGTTTTTTATTTTATTTTTTTTCCCCCATGCAGGAACTCATTATTGCGTAAAGGTGTGAGGTTTTACCTTTTTGATTCGGACGCTGCGCCTTTCCGAAGCGTTCCGGACGAACGGAGACTTCTTGGACAACGTGGAACTGTCGCTGTCGCTGCGGTTGATCTGGTGACGTGGGTAAAGGAGGAGAAGCTTGAGCACAAATGTAAAGGAAGTGGAAATCTTGTGTATGAGATTAGTGCATAAGTGTGTGTGTGTGTGTGTGTGTGTGTATTTACCCTGCAGATATACTGGCTCTGTGGACCAGGAGAAAAGGTCTTGGAGCGGATTATAGTGTTTCCCCTGATGAAAAGGTTCTGCTGGTTCAGCTCAAGCCGTCGCTCTTTGGGCCGAACCACGGAGGCGGCGTGATGGATCCCCTCCATACTCGTCTCTTTGTTTACCTGTCACAACAAAAATGATTTAAATAAAAAAAAAAAAAAACATAAAAGCAAAAACGAGTCACATGTAAGATCTATTAAATGAGAAAAAAAAAAAACCTTTTCAGGAATCGCTGCCGCTGCTGCGGAAGGAAGATTGGAGGACGGCCCTTGCTTCTCTTCTTCATTCTCCTCCTCTTCCTCCTCCGCTTCCCACTGACAGCCTTCAGAGTTAAACTCCTCTCCTTCGACGTCGCTGAACACGTCGCTCTCCAGAGGCTCCGTTTGCCTGTAAAACACGATCCACTATCAGCCTGCTACCATTGTATCAAAAAAAAGAGGCCTTGGATTATCGCATTCAGGAAGTGACATCAGCACTCGTGAGCTCACGCACCAGTCCGTCTCTGCCGGCTTCATGTTAGCTGCTTGGATTTCCGAAGAGCGATCTACTGTCTAAGATATGAACAGAAAGGGTTGGGCATTAGGGACAAATTGTTGCTCGAGTCAGAAAGGTGTGTGTGTGTGTGTGTGTGTGTGTGTGTGTGGGTGTCTCACCTGCTCAGACTGCACGGGAGTCTGGAGCGCTTTGTTCTTGCCGTTCATGTCTGAAATCAGCATGTAGTTGAGGAGGTTGTACCACTTGGTGCACCACTCCTCCGTGCACTCCATGTCAGCCAAACTGATCTGAGCTCCGGCCTTCGATTCAAATTAAAAAATTTAATCAAATAAATAAGTCAATATGTCACACACCACAAACTAAATTATTACTAAATGTTCTCGAGTAGAGAAGCCCAGACGCTTTCTTCGTTCTTACCAGGGGGTAGATGTGCGATGTGACAAAAAAAAACAACATAATTTCGCAAACGTTTTAAGAGACACAATAAATCTGTTTTTTTTTCTATGAAAATTTAACATTAATAAATAAACGTAAACAAATAAATGTTTACTTTTTCCAAATTTTTCTCATTTTCTCATTTTGCCCTGTGGACTCTAGGACACCTACCAGGCACTCTTCTCTTCTGGACATGGTGGTGGAGCAGACGTCGATGCGGAGGGTCTTCTGTTTGAAGGCGGTGGGAGATAGCTGCACGGCGAACACCTCGTTGAGCTCCAGCGTGTCGTGAGCCTGTGATCTGCGTGTGCGAAACAGGCAGCGTGTGGCCTCGGGACAGGGCAGCACCACCACCCGGACGTACCTGCGGACAGGAAGTTAAAGTCACACACAGATACACGCGTGCTGAATTTATGATAGTGATGCGAGTGATCAGACGCACATGTTCTGGCTTTCAGGCACAGGGAACATGCTGCAGTTGCTCAGCTGCATGATGAAGATGGCGAGTCGTTTCTCTTTGGCCTCGTACTTCAGCCCCAGTCTGATCTGAGCGCAGCTGACTAATCCCCCGTCTTCGTCCCCCAACAGCTGCTCGGTGGGGAGCCTGCGGAGGTTCACAGAGACGTCTGTAATCTCACAAACTCGCAACATTAAACAGTAAAAGAATACAACTACAATAAAAGCCCTATTCGGATCAGATTAGTTTATCGGAGGAAATATTTTGTCTCCTCAGGGATCGTACTCTTGTATTTAAAAAAAAAAAAAAAAAAAAAAAAAAAAAAAAGATTGCATTTAGTATACAGTATACAAAAAACATATATATATTTTGTTAATGAAAGACAGGAAATGAGTCAATCAACAGGAAGTGGTTTGGGATTTCCTTTTGAGCAAATATCCATCTGTTTAATTCCATAACAAGAACTCTACAACTTTTTAATAGGATATAAGCAGGGTAAAAAATTATTGGCACCCTTCCAGAAGACGGGAACACCTGCTAAACTAATACAAACTGCTCTCGAAGGCGGTGTATTTGAAAGCAAGACAGATTGACCGAGAGATGTGCCAATACCGTTCTGACACAGGGTTATGCCAAATCGATTTTTGGTTTTATTTCCGTAAATATTTATTTATGATGACATTTTTCGGCCCATCTTTACCGAGGGTACCGGCCATTCTGGACCTGACTGGCGTAGGAGTTCATTATAAAAGTCTCCATTATTCCACAACTTTTTTAGTATTTTACATAATTGATCACAAACCTTTTCTCTGAAGCCTCGTACACGCCGCTGTCTCCTGCTACCGATTCGTCAGACACGGCAGATGTCACGCCCACTTTCTTAGATCCAGCTCCCAGGACTCTTGTTTGGGAATCGAGATCTGCATATACACACACACACACACACACACACACACACACACACACACACACACACACACACACACACACACACACGGGAAAAGTGCAGAAATGTGACACCTGATGCTTTTCTGGCTCAGTGTTCCCTCAAGTCACCTGCAAGCCCCACCCCTTTCTCCCCGTCCCTCCATTATGGAGAATTCATTATTCTGTCAGCAATCGATCTCCGTACCTTTCGGGGCATCCTGTTTGGCGTCCCCCTGTAGACTGAGCTCGCTGAGCCGGGCCTGCAGCTCCAGGTCGAGCTGCGAGTCCGAGCCTGAAAAGGTCTCTCCGGTGAGTGACGAGGTGTCTGGGATGAGGGGCGAGCAGGGCGGCGAGAGCGAGGAAAGCGATGAGCGCGGAGACAGCGAGTTTATGGAGTGCGGCGTTTCGGATAGTCGGAGAGCGTGAGCGCGTAGCCCTGCGCCCTGAGCCACGGCGCCGGCGGTCGGCACGGACGTCACCTCGTTCTCGTGGATGGTGGGGATGGAGCTGGAGGGCCTGTAGGTGGACGAGGTGCTCTCCTGGAGCATGGAGTCCAGCTTGACCTGGAAGTCAGGGTCGCTCAGCTCGCTCTGGTGCTCCAAGTACGCGTCGGTGAAGCTGAGAGACGACAGCGAGCCAAGGCTGGAGGCGGCCAGCGAGCCGCGGCTAGACGTCAGAGACCCGCGGCTGCTCCCCGAGGAACAGGACAGCGTGCTAGCAGACAAGCTGAGAGCGGAAATTAGAGCGGACAAGCGACGGTCAGAGGAACAAATGTATGGAGTTATTTCCTATTTTTATTACCCACATGCACCGGGGCGTCTCTGCTTTACGCTTTAATCTGCCTCGACCTAATCTTATGTCATTTCTTTAAAAATCATAGCAAAAAAATAAATAAATGCTTTGGGTGTTTATTTAATTTCAGAATAACGGAATGATGAAATGGAATGTAAACCTCTTCAGCTGGGTGTGCAGCGAGGACGCCTGTCTCACGACGTCTTCCAGCTCCTTCACCAGTTTGCTTCTCTTGCAATGTAGCGTCAACCTGAGGGGCAACCGGGAAACGTTTTATTTTTTTTATTTCTGTTCACAATAACATTCTATCCGCCGATTCGCTGGTGTTCGGCTGAAGCTACGCTGGGAGAAGAAGGACTGTTTTTTTTTTGTTTTTTTTTAAAGGCAGCCATTGTGTTTAACCTACATCCCTTCTACAGCTCGGGTTACAGGAAGAGCTCAAAAAGCTAGACCAGGGCACGGTGTCTCGTGTGTACAGAAACAAGCAGCCTGTTCAAATAATCCAGGAGGAGCAGAAAAAAGAGACAGAGCGATAAGAAGGAAAGCAGAGGAAAAAGAGTGCTAATTCGCCATATTGAAACCGGAGCTGAAGATGCAGTTGTCTGCATCTCAGGAAGCCTAGGGGAGAGAGCTGCGATTCAGCATGCACTCCATTATTAAAGGAGAAGGTCGTTCCACCCACGCAGATGTGTTATTGCGATAGCTGACCTTGTTTTTAAAAGCGAGTGCCCTACTTCCCTAAGCGACTTCGGCAGCGTCCCAAATGAGTTAACTCTTCCATAACAGCTGCTCCGTTCTCCTGTCAAGAACCTAGCTTTAAATAAACTCTGTTCTAGCGGAGCCTTTTACTCGGAACCAGCGTAGACTTCTACTCGGAACCCCCCGGGACGTTGCTCACCTTTCCGTTAGAGCTTTGCTCTGGCTGTCGCGTGCCGCCTGCAGGTCCTTCTCCAGACGCCTTTTTTCCGTTTCGATCTTCTCTGCGTCGCTCGGCGCTCGCTTGCAGGGTTTGACGTACTCCAGCTCCTTCAGTAGCTCCTCTTTCTCGCTGATGAGGATGAGCCGGTCTCGCTCGGGGTCCAGCAAACCAGGCCATGACTCGCTGTCCAATTTGGCGATCTGGACTTTAATGTTTGCGATCCTAACAAGCGATTTAAAAAAATAATAATAATTTTTTAAGAAAAATACATGACTCAGCAATTATTTTATATTGGAAGATTATACGAAACGAACAAGAACACAAAAACGCGATGAAACGGACCGTACCTCCTTTTCGCCTCTTCGTATTTCAGGCTCAGTCGTACCTTCTCGGCCAGTTTGTTGGAGATCGAAAGCAACTGATTTGAAAAGAAGAAAAAGATCGGATTATTACTGATTGTGGAGCCGTCGCGAGGGAAGGAAGCGTGTATGAACCGCGTGGCCGTCTCACCTCGGAGGGGATGTCCGTCTGGGACTCCGCGTCTGAATACAGCCGTGGGAGCGACAGGTTAGAGCTGCTCAGACACGGGTTGCTGGCCCAGAGATCGGTCTGTGAGCCGTAGTCCAAAATGAAGCCGTCTTTCAGCACGGCCAGTTTCTGAGAGAAAGACAAACACTTCGCCACCAGGTCTACACAAGGCACACCGAATTCCGCACTCACCTACTGAGTGGTACATTCCTAATCATTCGAATCCACAAAGCAATTCATAATGAATACAGGTTAAAAGGAATAAAACAGACACGCAAGTGAACTGCACAAAATAACCATGTAAATGGGCGGGGCATAAACTTTTTATCCCCCCCGTCAATCACAGCAACACCGGGCCAATTTTAGTAGTTTGATGAGCTCACGTGTGCAGAAGAGGGCGGATAGTGGAGTGCGTTACATCGCCCTGGAGTTTCAGCGAGTTCGTGTGATGCGTTTGTATGAATTAGATTAAATTGAAACTCGCCGACTCGGGTTTTTTTTTCCAATTTCTTTTTGTATTAATCTCTTTCCTACATAAATACACCATATGGACAAAAGTATTGGGACACCTGCCTTTTCCATGGAGCCATACGTGGCTCTTCACCAAAATAATTAACACAAATTTGGAGGCACACAATGGTATCTCTTCACTTGATCTAGGAGCCAGCTCCATGAAGATCTGCTTTCCATGGGTTGGAATGCAAGATCTCCTGCTATAGAGCTCTAAGCCTATTGAACACCATTGTGATGAATGTGAACTGCAGCCCAGACCTGCTCACCTTTTTACCTCCATCACTACCTGACTTGACTCTACACAAAATCTGGTAGAACATCTTCCCAGAAGAGTGCAGGTTATTAATGGGGATTTAATGGGATGTTCAGAAAGCACAAAGCAATCAGGTCAGGTGTCCACAAACTTTTGACTGTGTAGTTTATAGCATCAGTGCCCTGTTTAGTAGTTTCTGCGAGCTCTGCATGTACAGGTGTGTGACATCAGCACTCTGCTATTCCATTAGAAGCTGAGAGGAACTATGCGAGCGCATCGTTGAGTATGAAGCCTCGCCCTCCCAGTGCATGTAAAGAAATGACCTCACCCTAACATTCCTGAGTCTCGAGTAAACGCCGCATCGCTGGAGTACAGTCACAAACAATGCATGCATTCTTCACGCGGTTTGGGTGTTTATCCGTGCTGGGGCTTTTTTTTTTTTTTTTTACCTGCATGAGCTCCTGCTTTTCTTTTTCCCCCGAGCTGATGGCATCTTTAATCGTCCTGACCTCCTTTAAGATGGCCTGGGCCTCGTGCTGCTTGTACCCGCACGAAGTGCTCGCCAACTTGTGGTCGATCCTGAAATGAAATCACAATCCCGAACTGAGTGACGGCTAATATTTGCTGGGTAAAGACGAGCCTCGTATAAATACGTTTGCTTGGACGGGTTGCGTATCTGGATGTCAGTCACGACTCTTATGAAGGCATCTGGAGCGAACTTAAAAAGTAAGCAGGACGTGGTTTTTGCCTCGACGTTAATTGCTCGAAGGCGATCTGGTACGTGAAAGTCAAACAGAGCTCCTTAAATGGTGACTCGATCAAAACAACACCCGTGAAGTGACTCACTGAATCGATAAATAACAGCATTGCGGCGCGGCGAGAAACTCGGAAGGTGTTTACGGAAGGCCGAGGTGGACACGGATTTAGCGGCAGACGGCGAGAGTCGGGGCAGTGTCATGCGCGTCGCCCTGAGCAACAGGTCTGTCTGCATTCCTCAGCATGGAAATGAGGGAGTGAGCGAAAGGTGAGTCAGTGAGAGTCAACACTGCATGGCACATCTACTGCAAGTGAATGAAAAGAAGAAAAAAAACGGAGGTGGTAATAGTAGCAAAGAGGTTGACGATGTCCTGAATGATATTATGACTGTAAACTTTACGGTAACCATGGAACAATGGGCTTCGTCCCCAAGCAGCTTTACCGCTCCCATACACATCAGCATCATTGTTCATTATAGTTCCATCTATCAATATGTTTCGAGACTGGTTTTGTAACACGCCAACAGATGGCAGCACAAGGCTGCACGCACAGTCACAAGAAGCACTGACCTTCAATAAGTAAGTGTGCCAAAAGAAGCGAGTTTCTCACCGGACACACCACGCTCTCACTTCCGCACCCACCTGACTCGCTGGATTTGGCTCCTGCGGACTTCAACGTTGAAGATGAAAATCTGGCTCGCCGCTTTTGACGGTGCTGCGAAAATCTGGCGAGAATCGCAGAAGGTGCTTGGGCCGCTTCGAAAAGAAGACTCCCAGGACAAATTCCAGAAGAACGCTGGGATCCTCAGCAACAGCGATCGAATTGAAGAGAACTCAATCCAGAAGCAAAGCGTCAAGATGGACAGTCATATAGACGCTGCTTCGAGTTACGCCGTGTCTGCGTGTAATATGCGTTCGGACGCCATCAGGACTGATGTTCAGGCATGATTAACTAAATACATCCGAACAGGCTTCTCGATGAAACTTACTCTGCACTTACACATTGGAGTCGGACATCGAATGAACAGAGGTTTATTATCGACTGCAGAAACTGAAGCTATCAAAGAAAAAACACATCATGGAAATAAAACTAAAAACACAATTTGCCAAATCATCGAAAAAATTTATCTGATACATTCCCCTGCGACACGTACAGATTGAGAGCTGTTGCCGTGGTTACAAGGCACAATTGTCATGCGAACGTTTTATTTCTTACGATATTTATACAAGTGCGAGGTATGAAGCTGAATATGTATAACACTGCATGTTTAATAGGAACCGTGAGGGAGTTTTTGAGCTTGTTAGATGTTAGTGCGTGTAATCTTCGGATCGTTTATTAAATCCACCTCGTCGTACACACGCTTACAATCATCATGGATTTTACTGTATATTAAACATCAGACTGAATCCAGACAGAAACTAAATACTGACAAAAAGGTAGGATTTTCAAAAGATTAACTATTTATGCATCTGAAACGAAACCCAAAATTATTAACTGAAAAACAAACTAAAAAGGTTTTAAATTCTAATTTGAATTTTTGGTTTTTGTTTAAAAAAAAAAAAAAAAAAAAAAAAAACTACAATGAGCCTGATGTTCTTACTGATATTATCTAAAAGCACATCAGACGCACAATGATGTAATTCATGAACGTTAGTTAGAGAGGGGAGAGCGAGGGTGTGTCTTTTGTGTCGGAAAATCATTTGAGTAGACGAGATCTTCGGAAAGGGGGCGGGGCTTCGAGTTAGCACACCTGTCGATCATTCCAGGTTTTAAAATGGTTGAGGTAAGGTGGTCAGGGTGCACTTACTCTTTGAGCGTTTCAAAGCCCTGCTCCTTATAAAGCAGCTCCTGCCTCATGCAGGCCAGATCTCTCTTCAGCTTGCTCACCTGGACAAAAAGAAGAGAGCGACATGATGTGAAGATGGAAACGAAACAAAAAAAAGGAACGGATGCTTCGTTGAACAGGACGCGACACGTGACGTCGTCTCGGATAAATAAATAAACCCAAGCAAAACTGAAACTATTTTATCTTTGGCACAATCTAAATTCATCCGAATTACAAATGAAGGAAGGAAGCAGGACACCTCATTCTTTGATGCTGATGGGAAAGGGGCGGGGCTTGTTTCAGGAAAGATACATAACATAATTTATAATATAGATATATATATACACTATATGGCCAAAGGTTTGTGGACACCTGACATCTGATGTGCTTCTTTTTAAACATCCCAGTCCACATTTAGTCCACATTTGAAGTTATAATAGATTTGTGCTCATTTATCCACAGGTTTGGAGGTCTATAGCAGAAGATCTTCCAACCCATGTAAAGCAGATCTTCAGGGAACTGTGCACAGGGACATTGTCATGCTGGAGCAGATTTGGATCTCAGAATTCACGTGAAGGGAAAATTACACGCTGGCTCCAAAGACGTCCGATACAACTGTGCGCCTCCTACTTCGGTCCGTCAGTCTGATGAAGAAACGCACACGGATGAAAAAGTCAGGTGTCCAAAAACTTTTGGCCAAATTGAAAGTTAGCTAGTAACCAAGCTTGTGTTTGAGGCTCTTAATTAGCAAGTAAACGAACGTAAAAAAAAAAAAATTATAATCATAAAATAAAAAAAGGTGTACGCCGTCAACAGAAGGAATCTGCGTGAAAATGTCTTAGGAAAGAATTCCTTACCCGACTCTTAGCGGTCACGATCTCGGCCTTGAGGATCTCAGGGTCGTATTTACTGTTTGATGAGGATCTGGAATTTACTGCAGGAGAGATAACACAAATCAGAAGGCATTATCTAATCTCCACGAATAAAAAAAAAATACGTTATTTAACTGCGTTTACGAACGTGTTGCAATAAAGCGCGAGCTTTGCATGTTTTACACGCCCGTGTCGCCGCTGAAAGAATGTGAGCAAACATCATTCCGCTGATAAGGTTATAATAATCAGGGACACGTAGGAAACGAGGAATGCGGTGGTTTTCTTTACACACCGGCGCTTTAGTCATTAAACGCTTTACAGTTAACTCTGGAATGTGTTTTTCTCCTTAATGAATCGCTTCGGTCGCCGTATCACCTCACGCTAATCTACTTCCATGTTGCGGTTCTGTAGCCACGCCGTACGCTATATGGCCATAAGTATTGGAACACCTGACTTTTCCAGCCATTTGTGGTTCTTCAAAAAAAAATTTTTATAGATAAATACAATTTAAGCACAAAGTCAGATGCACGCAATCAATCGTATAGCAGCTCCATGAAGATCTGCTTTGGATGGGTTGAAGTAGAAGATCTTCTGCTATAGACCCCTGAACCCTATTGAACAATTTTGGGATGAATGTGCACGCTGACTTTACTAACACCCTTGTAGCTGAAGGAATCTCCACAAAATCTAGTGTAACATCTCCCCAGGAGAGCGTTGGTTATTAAAGGGGGATTGAATGTGGAATGGGATTTTAAAATAAATAAATAAATAAATAAATAAATAAATAAATAAATAAATAAAGCGCATAAGCTCAGGTGTCCACATACTTTTGTTTATATAGTGTATATATATATATATATTGTATATATAAAGTCTACAGTCTGAAATTTATCCTGCATTTACCGTCATATAGCAAACGGAAAAAGATTCCATGCTCTTCACAAGGTCTTATCTAACGCTTAGTGAAAGCACTCGGTGTTTTCCCGCTTCATTAGATAATAAATCAATAAAACGCTCAGATCTATGAGACCGTGAGAGGATCATCTCTGCACAGCCCTCAGGAGTTGCTCAGGAGTTTTCCCCTGATGTATATTGTTATTCATAGCTATTCGTGATTCTCTCGATCTGCAGCATCGGTTCCATTCGAAGAGAAGCAGATATGTAATACGTGATGCCGCCACCACCTTGCGTCACCAACACGTGAGTGAGGTGAGTACGGTTGCAGAGGGGCGAAAAACGTCCGATAAATTCCCGAAAACTTTCCATGGGGAACTTCATCTGTTCATCCGTTTTATCTATTTATTTATTTATGTAATTTACGTGCAAACTCATTATTTTGCAGGATTCAAAAAAATGATGCGTGTTAAGTGATGGAAGGAATGCAAAGTGCATGTAGGGGGCGTGGCCTCAGTGGCCCTGCAGTAAGTGTGCTGTGTGCAGGTTGAAATTTGACTAAAATTATTTGTTACCTGTTGTAGGTGAACCGGCAAATTATTTTTAATTCCCAGTTTATTCCCGTTATTTTCTGTTAATTCACATGGAAAGTTTCCAAAAATGAGTTTCTATGAAATTCCCAGAATTTGGCAACCCTAGTCACGAGGGATTTTTCTTATAGGAAAAAGCCTCTTGGTGATGTCACTGTGGTGTCCCAGTTTGTATTTTGCTTACATTTCCGTCTATTGCCGTATCACCTGATGGATAGAACATTAAAGAGCTAGTCTTACAGCTGGTCTGGGAGGAAGATTTGTCCCTCCAGGCGTCGTTGAGCTGCTTGTACTGTTGCTGTGCCAGACGCAGACGCTCCTCTTTGACCTGGTAAATCTCTTTCTGGGCGCTCAGCGCTTCCTTGGCTACGTCGAGGTACTCGCGCAGCATATGCTCTTGCTCGTGCTGCCACTGCACCCGTGGGTCCTCCAGTTGAGTGCTCTCTGTAAAGCGATAGAAAGAGAGAGAGAGAGATGATCGGAGATTCTAACGGGACATAACGCGGATCGGATCACGGATCGGATCGATGTATAACTTACTCGTGTTGTGGTCGACGTAATAGGCGCCGACTTGCGGATCGTACGCTTCCTCCCATCCCAATGGCAACTCGTCTCCGATACAATCGGCGAAGGTCAGCGGCTTGGTGTGCCTGCAGGACACCGAACAACAGAGAGGCTTAAAGAGACACAGACATTCAGGACTTTGTAATATGCCAAGTCGATCATGGAACATCACAGAACTTCTTTGGAGTGTATTCAGATATTTGACTCAAATAAAAATATTTCTACAAATAGGCTGTTGGGTTTGTGTTTCCTGCCACAGTGTATTAGTTTTTTTCGTGCATCAACACAGCAAGCTATTTGTACTAGCCATGTACGCTGACCAGCCGCACCTGGATAACTGTATCTAACACTGTAAATATATGGTAATTATACAGGTAACTATATAAATATTTATACAAGTAACTAATATACTGTAGGTCACTATATAAATAACTATAAATAATATAAGTAAATATATAAATAACTATATAAGTAACAATATCGGTAACTATAAGTATATAGATTAAGGTAACTTTATAAATAATATAAGTAACTATATAAATAACAATAAAAGTAACTATAAGTAACCAAAACAAATAACTATACAAGTAACTTTTATAGGTAACTAAATTATGTAACAATATAAGTAACCAATGTAGGAAACTTTATAAATAATATTAATAACTATATAAATAAATATAAGTAACTAATCTAGGTAAATCTATTCTTATATTGCGTTATATTAAAAATATTGCTAAACTAAGAAACATGTTGTTTATATCTGATGCAGAGAAGCTCGTCCATGCGTTCATGACCTCCAGACTGGACTGTTGTAATGCATTACTAGGTGGATGTCCTGCATCATTAATAAACAAGCTTTAGTTAGTTCAGAATGCAGCAGCCAGAGTTCTTACAAGGTGGAGAAAATATCACCATATAACCCCAATCATCTCATCCCTACACTGGCTTCCTGTCAAGTTTCTAATCGAATAAAAACTACTGCTTCTTACCTACAAAACACTAAATGGTTTATCTCCATGTATCTTTCCAGTCTTCCAACACGCTACAATCCATCACGCTCCCTGAGATCTCAAAACTCTGGGCTTCTAGTAGTTCCTAGAAAAGCAAATTCCACTAAAGGCGGTAGAACATTCTCACATTTAGCTCCTAAACTTTGGAATAGTCTTCCTGACAGTGTTCGGGGCTCAGACACACTCTCCCAGTTTAAGTGTAGATTAAAGACGTACCTTTTTAGCGAGTTCTACACATAACACACATCACACCATAACCTTGTGCTCCAGAACATCTGATCACATCACATTATCAACATGTGCTGTTAATATCATGAACAGCAGCTACGCTAATTTCTCTCCACTGCCTCTCTTTCTCTCCCCATCCCGAGGCATCCTGAGGATGCTCCAGCTCCAGTCACATCCCACCTCATGGAGATTGTGGACCTTTAAAAAAGTAGATGCCTCCAAACATCCCGAAGCATCTAGAGACGTACCAGTGCCAATTGGATCCCACTTCATGGGGAGTTTGGACACTGGACCTCCTTGAGTGTTTAAAGGTTTTGGCTTGGAGAAGCTGGTGTTGGATCTGTGATAATCTCAAATGTTGTTATTTTATGAGTTGCTCAGTAGCTCCTAGTTTTATAACCACAAATGACTGTAGAAGACTGTAGAAAGAACATTACTCATAATCACACACTCCAGTGCTCATGTTAGTTTTTACTCTCTATTGTTCTGTAGTGTTTAAAGACTATAATCACACCATTGATGTCACACAAATGAGGATGAGGTTCCCCTTTAGAGTCTGGTTCCTCTCAAGGTTTCTTTCTCATAACATCTAAGGGGGTTTTTCCTTGCCACAGTCACCATGGCTGCTCATCAGGGATAAATGCATACCATTCATCTTAACTCTTAAAATTCTGTGACGCTGCTTTGAGAAATGTCCGTTGTGAAAAGCGCTATAGAAATAAACTTGACTTGACATATTCCTCCTTCCCAGCCACCATTGACCCTCTAATTGCCATACAGGAAAAACAGATCGACAGAGGACACAATCACTTTAGCGATACACGAGGTTCTCACACACCTAGACAAGAAAAACATCGATAACAGCTTTGCCTTTAACACCATCATCCCATCCAAACTCATTTTAATGCTGAAAGAATTAGGACTGAACTCTCACTTGTGTAACTGGATTTTGGACTTTCTGATGATCAGAATTGGAAATAACTACTCCTCCACTCTGACTCTGAGCACTGGCGCTCCACAGGGTTGTGTTCTAAGTCCCCTCATACACTTCCTGTTCACACACAACTGTGTTGCCGAGCACAGTTCCAACATCACCTTAAAGTTTGCAGACGACACCTCCATCTTGGGTCTCATAACTGATGTATATGAGATGCCTACAGCGATGAGGATAGAGCGCTATAACAATAATGCAGTGATAGCACCCTCTGCCTCAACATCAGCAAAACCATAGAGATTATATTTGACTTCAGAAGGGTACAGAAGGTTAACTATACCTCCATACACATCGACAGGACCATCAGAGAATGAAAGTTTTCCTGCACATCACGTCAGTTGCTCGTCAGCGAGTCTAATTTCTGCACAAACTCAAGACGTTTGGCCCCCCCTCCCCAAAATCTTTACCAACTTCTACAGATGTACAATCGAGAGCATCCTAACTGGATACCTGACCCTCTGGTACGGCAGCTGCACAGTACTAGATTGCGAGGCCCTACAGGTATAAGTCATAAGAGCAGCAGAACTCATTATCGGAAATAAACTTCCAGCCTTACAGGTCATCTACCACACACGATGTCTGAGGAAGGTATAAAAACATCACTGCTGATCCCCTTTCAACAAACTGTTATCAGGCAGGTGCTACCAGAGTATTCACCCCAGAACCAATAGGCTGAAGAATCAGACGTTTTTACCCTCAGACTATCAGAATGAACAACAATCTCCAATACAGTCTCAACTACCAACTGACTCCGTTACACATTTTATACATATTTGCACATCTGTTTAACACACTGGTACTGCACAATTCTTCATATCATTTCACTCAGCACTATCGCATCTTACTGGAACACTAATATCTTTGTGTATTTATGCACACCTACTGTAAAATATACATTCCACTTGTTATCCTTCAGCCTACATATTTTTGTATATAAAAAAAAAAAAATACCTCATGCTAATGTCATGTGTAAACATTCACGGAATTCATTTCATGTATAAACATACACTTCTAAAAACTTCATTGTACAAACTGTCACTGATGTGTACATTAGACAAATAAAACTTGAAACTGAAACTGTATAAGTAAATAATATAGATTAAACAATAGTTTAAATATAGTTAAATAATATACATAAATACGAGATAAAATAATATATAGATAAATAATACAGGTAAATAATATAGATTAAATAATTTATGTAAAAATGTAGATAAAGAATGTAAATAAAAAATACACAATAAATAATATAGGTAAATAATATAGATTAAATATTATAGGTAAATAAAATAGGTAAATAATATGTTAATGTACCGTAGATAAATAATACAGATTAAATAATATAGGTAAATACATTTAAATAAATAATAGTTAAATAATATAGATTTAATAATATAGGTAAATAATAGATTACATAATATAACTAAATTATATAGTTGATTAATATAGATAAATAATATAGAAAAATAATAAAGATTAAGTAATATAGGTAAATAATATAGATAAACGATATAGATTAAATAATATATATAAATAAAAGAGGTAAATAATATATGTAACTATATAAGTATGTATATAAGTAATTAATATAAGTAACTAACTGCAGGTAGGAGTGAAAATGTGAACCATACAACAGCATAAGGTTGTTTGAACTGTTCGAATGGACTGCTTCGATTTTCATATCATCATATCCTACCTAATATGCATATAGTCACGAAATCGTAGGTTAGACGTTTACTCCTGTTGATTTAGTGTTTTTAGTGTCATTTAACTAAAAATGAGCAGATAAACTGATACATACAGAATATAATGAATAAGAATTTACTCAAGTTAATCTGATCAGTTTAGCATTTGAATATAATGAACACTTCTGTGACTTGGGAAAGATTTGTTGTCTGATCATGCACTATGTGGACAGAAGTAATGAGACCCCATACTTTTCCATACAGCCATATGTGGCTCTTCATCAAACTGTTACCACAAAGCTGAAGGCACACAAATGTAGTCTTTGGATGTGTTAGAACCTAATTTTTATTTCTTCACTTGAACTAAGAAACCTGTTCCAGCATGACGATGCTCCTGTGCACAAATCCAGCTCCATGACGACGGGTTAGAGTGGAAGATCTCTAGCTATAGAGCTCTGACCCCCCCCCCCCCCCCCAGGCCTCCTCACCTACATCAGCACCTGACTTTGCTAACACCCTTGTGACTCAATGAGCACAAATGTCCACGTATAAAATGTATATAGCAATCTTATTGTCAGGTGTCCATATACTTTGGTCCATATAGAATAGTTCCAGAGTAATTCAATGTTAGATAGAAAGCTTTCCAGAAAGCATCTGGACGAGTTGAAAGATAAATTCGAGTGATGTAGTTGAGGCTGAGGAACTGTACAAACTGTGTTTTGTGAATAAAAAAAAATCTAAAGATTTACATCAACACTAAACAGAATCACACTCCTGATTCAGGTCTGATTTATCTACAGCATTTGCTGAAACATCAGACTTTTATCTGTTTGTCTCTGTAAAGCCGCTTTGAGACAATGTCCATTGTTAAAAGCGCTATACAAAATCTCTCTCTCTCTCTCTCTCTCTCTCTCTCTCTCTCTTCATGCATAAGGTCTGGATGTAGACGTTGGTCCTCTGTGAATATGACACGCGAGTAAAAGTGAAAGATGGGATGGGGGGAAGGGTAGCAAAAGAATGTCTGCCTATTCACCTCTAGGGTGCTTGCTGCGCACAATAGCCGGAAACCCGAGGCCTGGCATTCCACAGGTCCTGCTGACCCATCGCTTGGAGGTTTCTGAGGCAACACGTGGCGGGCTTCTAGAGCTCGGTGCTCAGGACGGCGGAGCGACGGTGGTGAGGTTGCTCGCGCTCGTTTTTTTTTTTTTTAGATTTCCGAGCCTTGCGATGCTAATGAAGCAGGCTGGAAAACCGAACGTCTTGGGTTTTTTTGTCCTACAGTTAAAGCAGTCAGGTCGGATGACCTTGGCTGACCTTCTGACTCACGGGAACCCACTCAAAAAATTTCGGCTGATGAAAACTAATCCCAACCCCCTCCCCTCACCCCCCTCTTGACGACTTGGTACGTCCTTGTCCACACCGTGTAACTGAACCTGCTCCTTTTTCACCTGGTGAATAATGAAAGTGCTCGCAGAGACCCGTGTTCAAAACGCTATGGCCACAGAAAGAAAAGCTTCCAAAGTGCTGAGAAAAGAAGTCTTGGCACATCCCGTTAATCCTTGTTTTTTTTTCTTCTTCCCCCTAGTTCCAAAGTGTAAACCGTGAGGCTGACTCGAGGATGGGTGGTGGTCGGAGACATTCACAGGAAAGCCCATCAGCGCCGTGACTGCATGTCCTACGTTATAACGATGGTGGAGTTGGGAATCGGAATAAAATCTTCTGTACTCTTGCAGGAGAGAGTTTGAGCGTTTTGTTTCTCCCTGCCTGCTTCTTATCTCCTGGACGAGGCCCTGAGAAGTCTAAACTTTCTCTGCACGAGCTCTAATGCAAACTGACAAAGCGTGCGGCTGAGCGCAAACCTCACGGGCGAATGCATAGCTGATTGATGATTCAGAATCTTTTGTTCAGAATGCTTCGTAATTCTTTACAGCAAGCTGCGCTAAACAAATAAATAATATAATAATAATAATAATAAATAATAATAGTAATAAAGCAGCCCTGAGAAGAAACACTTTCATCAGAACGCTGTGCGGTAACGCTATACTTGTGGCTTCGCTCCTCCTATTATAGCGTGACTTGTGTAATCTTGGGGTATCATTCTTCCTGCAGAAAATATTTGAGACAGAGCCAGACACCGCCTGGCACAGTGCAGACTCAAGGCGGAAGATGAGACCAAAAAAAGAAAAAGGGGGGGGGGGGGGGGTTTCCTTAAAAAGGTCTGAATGCGATCTGTTCTCCGTTCTGTGCTCAAAACCCCAGTGTCTGTTAAACGTCAAGTGGTGCGATAAATCTGGATTCTCACGACGGCGGCGAGGCAGTCAATCATACGGCCTAACAGACGCTTTTATTTCGACTTCTCAACTTCCTCGAACCTGCTCTTGTGGACTATCAGGAAAGATACATACTGAACATCCCAATTCTACGTTTAATCCCATTTGCTCTTATCAAACCTCCAATCTTCTAGGAAGATGTTCCAGTTGATTTATGGAGAATCATTCTGCCACAAGGGTGTGAGTAAAGTCAGGTAGTGATGTAGGTGAGAAGGTGAGGAGGCCTGGGGTGCAGTCAGTGTTCACATTCATCCCAAACGTGTTCAGTAGCTCTATAGCTGGAGATCTTTTATTTCAACCCAGATCTTAATGGAGCTGGTTTTGTGCACAGGGGCATTGTCATGCTGGAACAGGTTTGGGTCTCCTAGTTCAAGTGAAGGGAAGATTTCATGCATCCTATACAACAGTTCGAGAAAAGTACCAATACTTTCGACCATACTGTGTGGTGAAGAACCGAACGCGTTCTAACCTGTAAAACTACTGACGCTGGAGACTCCTTCCGAAAATGTTACAAAATCATTCGTAAACGTCGAATGTTTTTTTTTTCTTAATTAAATAAAAGGGTTGAATGTCTACGAAAGGTTGTCATGGCAACAATTAGACAAATTAACAATCTTTTTTTTTCGCCATATGTACTCAAAATATGTTCGATTATCCGCCGGTTTTGATCTTTAACAAGTTTCTCTACGATCTCTGATCTTCGCTACGGTGGGGAAAAAAAAAAAAAGAGTTAATCGCACAGGTGTTTACTGTCTGATAACTTGTGTAATGTAGCTCTGTGTGTGTGTGTGTGTGTGTGTGTGTGTGTGTGTGTGTGTGTGTGTTTCCAGAGGACCAAAGGAGAACAGCGTCAAATGGGACCTCAAGGACAGAAGCTACGAATATTCCCATTATATAAATAAAAAAAATAAAGAACATAAAAAACTGTTCTGGATTTTCTAAATTAAAGATCAAAAATTCCCTGGGATCATGTGACAGCTTTACAATTATCAAAAAAAAAAAAAAAAAAGATAACGGTTTTCTAACTTCCTTTTCGCCCGATTCCGGAATAATCTGTCTGAGCAAATAACCACCGCAACCAAACTCAAGACCCGGATCGGGTTCGGGTTCAGGTTCAGGTTCAGGTTGAGGACTGAAGCGAATGTTTTGATGTGGAACAGTAATAAATAACCGCTGCACGTCTCCAGCGAGCCACTGATTAACCGCTCTGGCGGCGTGAAAAACTCAGAACCTTCTAATGTTTAAACACGTCACCCGTCACTGGTTTCAATGTTACAGCTGATTGGTGTATGCAGCTGCATCATATAATGTTAATTGATTGATTTCTGTATAAAAGCATTCCATCGATAAAATTCCGCAGGTGGAACAGGGAGGGGCTTCTGTATAAACCAGGATTTATACACGTTTACACCATATTATCATATCATATAATAAAAGTTTCACATTGGGGAATTGTGGTGTTAATTATATTAAATAATAATGTAATATATAGTTAATATCTCATGATTTTCATTAAATAATTGAACCAGAGCATAAAATTTGAATTAGGGAAAAAAAAAAAAAAAAAAAAAAACAAGACAATATATTGGTTAGAAAGTATAATTAAATTTTTAATTATTATTTTATACTATAAAATGTAATTATAAGTACTTAAATTATTTTTAAAAATGCATATATTATTTATAGGATAATTTACAAGAATTACTTTTTTTTAGTTTTTTTTTTTTATCTTCATTATGGTCATTAATGCGAAAACCTTTTTTTTTTTCCCGCTCTCCGAGCCGCGTGGTGAACTTTGACCTTGCCGTGCACCCTGGCATAACAGGGATGTTTTTCTTTCTTTTTATTTTTTTTTTTTTAGAACACCCCCCCTCCATACACACACACACACACACACACACACACACACAGTACCACCAAGGTTTGCACGGCTCTATGTTCATGCAGAACTTTCAAGAATGTGTCCTAGGTGCTTGT